>NW_005871765.1:275271-285839 GCF_000147115.1 Myotis lucifugus | reverse complement strand
CAGAAAATTCGATGAGAGAGATCCAAGGATCGGTTGCCCTCTACAGGCCCCATTCTGGAAATTGAGAAGGAAACTTGGGTTAGTGACCTGACCAGGGCTCAATCCAACCAGTGACCTGTCAGCAAATGTGTCCATGCTCAACCAAGTGAGTTACACCAACCTGGCCTCTAAACCAGTTTAAAATGGGGAATCATGTTCAGGATGATGCAGGTAGCTCAGGAAGGAGAATGTCACCCCGAGGACTGGGTTTCCTGTTGGGCTCCAGTTTGTGGGAGGCAGGTGTCAGAACACATCGTAGGGACAGAAGTGGTCAACTAGAGGGTGGAAGAGACATTATCATTTGGCAGTGTCCAATACCCACAAAAATGAGTGGACACAAGATGAATTGGAGGCTGAAGAGTAATTCAAATACGTTGAGCCTGTGGATGATGCATATTTACTTCTCTCCACACTCACCAGGATTTTGTTGTGAGCCTTGGTGTGGCCTGGGGTGTTGCAGTCAGTCTGATTGATTGGCCTAGGGCAGTGGTCGGCAAACTGCGGCTCTCGAGCCACATGCGGCTCTTTGGCCCCTTGATGTGGCTCTTCCACAAAATACCACGCGCGGGCGCGCATGTACAATGCAGTTGAAACTTCGTGGCCCATGTGCAGAAGTTGGTATTTTGTGGTAGAGCCACACTCAAGGGGCCAAAGAGCCGCATATGGCTCGCAAGCTGCAGTTTGCCCACTACTGGCCTAGGGGAATGAGTGTTCATCTGTGAGACTCACTAGCCATGGAGTAGCTATTTTTAATTGGAGATCAAACAGCAATTCAAACAAGTTGAGACTGCAGCTGGTGCATATTTATTTGTTAAACACACACCAGGATTTTGTTGTAACACTTAGCCTGGGGTGTTGTCGATTTGGTTGATTTGCTTAGGGGCGTAATTGGTCATCTGTGAGACTCAGTGGGCATGAGGTGGAGAGCAATTGGGGATGGGACTTGCATGGTGAAGGCAGTAACTGGTCAAGGGATCAAGTGTAGCCACATGGGAAATGAGCTCTGGATATCTGAAATCTGACTTGGTTATCAACAGTTGAGGTTGAAGGGAAAAACAATGAGGGAGGGAGGCCTTCATAGCAGGACTTAAGGCTGCTTCTATTACTGTGGACTATCAGAGTCTGGGTAGTACATAATCCTGTTTGAATTTGCCAAGCCTTTTCTGCACCACACATGCTGAGTAATGAGTAGGAGGCCCAGGAGATAACTATGGGGACGGGTCTGTAGGGGTGCAGGTGTGAGAAAGGTATGGTAGAAAGAGCGCAGTGCACCTAGAGAGGGCATGGAATTCATGGCCGAAGGGCCCTGATGTTGACATAAGAGTTAATGAAGGGTGAGTCTATTTCTTTTGGTGACTAGATGATATGATATGGAAATTGTATGAAAAGAGGGGGTGTTGTGCTATATGCCAGGTTCAGGGCTTATAAACCATATGTATGCACACCTGTCTATTGTTGAGAGATGATACAGTGGATCAACAGGAATGAGATAGCGCATATCAGTATCACCGGGGCTTGACTGTCTACATCGGAATGGGGGAGGGAGAGAGTAAAATAGAAATACATTACAGAGATGGTGAATTAGAATTTTGGAAAAGAAGCAAATTAGAAAACAACCCATTCTCCTCATGGCATATTTGTTTTACCTCAGAAGTTTTGCATCTGGGAAAGATGCTGTGGGAGAAAAGTGTTGTGCAAAGAATTATGTGCAGCATCTAGTGCAAAGTGATGTCCTCAGCACCATGGGATAGTGGTCAGAAGTGTGATGCCATGATTTTGGTGTCTTGGAAGTCAATTTTGGGGACAATAAGGGTATTGCCTAACAAGACTAGTTCAAATCACTCACAATCCCTTTAAGGGCAACATTTCTTTCTACCTTATGTTCCTGACACCCACTGTTATTGACAAGGGGCAGTGTGACTCCCATTTGAGGCCCAGAGCCCAGGTATAATCTATCTACCCATCTGCCTTCATTGTTGTGGGAAGACAAGTATCAGTAGGAATATAAGGAGAGAATGATTTTGATGGGACCAAGACCATGTATCTTCTCTGACATGGAGAGTAGAGGGAACAGATAGATGTGAAGGGTGGGGAGTATGATGAACATAAAATTTCAGAAGAGAAGCTAATCATAGACTGTACTGACCCCATCCCCATTATGACAGGATATGGGCTTTGAGGACGTGGCCATTGCCTTCTCTCAGGAGGAGTGGGGCTCCTTGATGAGGCTCAGAGACCTCTGTACTGCAAAGTGATGCTGGAAGTTTTTGCTCCTAGATCATCTGTAGGTGAGACCTTCACATCTCTGCTAGTGTCCTGAAGTTATGTCCTCTCTTCCTTTAGGTATGGCTTTTTGTCTACCACAGCCAGGCCATGTGTTCTGATAGTTTCCCCCACTGTTTTGTCAAATGTGCTCTGGCTGCCAATGCTGAGCTGTGTGGAGAGCCCTGAGCAATGGCTCCACAAACATCCCTAACACCAATTGCCTCAGAAAGTGCAGGAAGTGTCTGGAAGCCCGGAGTCTGGCAGACAGCTTCCTGGGTTCCCCACCCCCCCTGCTTTTCTTCTCTCTGAGAGGGTGACTATGTCCAGATCATGGCTTCCCCTTCAACCCCTTCCTCTAGCTAAGGTTTCTTTGTGACTGCTTATGCCAGGTTCTGATCTTTACTTACATGAACCATGATGTCTCCTTGTAAGACCCTCCTTTAATTGTTGTTTGTAATATTCTCTTCCCTGAATACTATTGTAAACTGAATTGCTCTAGGCCAGTGGTCAGCAAACCATGGCTCTCGAGCCACATGCGGCTCTTTGGCCCCTTGAGTGTGGCTCTTCCACAAGATATTACGTGCGGGCGCACACATACAGTGTATTGAAACTTCATGGCCCATGCGCAGAAGTCAGTTTTCGGCCTGGGCAGGTCTATTTTGAAGAAGTGGCGTTAGTGTCATGATTTAATTTTATGGATATTGTAAGGTAAATTATAAGGAATTTGATTTTATCAATAAATAATATCGTTATTAAGTATGACATCAAGTTTTATTCAACGTACCTATAGTTTAACAAAGACTTAAAACTTTAAGTAAAGTGTATTAAGTTAATTTTAGGGAACGTTGTGCAGTGAAAGAAGATGTAGTGTCGAGGATTGAGAAAGGTATGTTGAGATGGGTTGGACATATAGAGATGATGAACGAAAGGAGATAGATGAAACAAGTATACAAGATGAGTGTGGATGGGAGAGTTGGAAGGGGTCAACCTCAGCGAATGTACCTCAATCAGATTGAGGACGTTTTTAGGAAAGGCCAGCTTAGGAGTACCCTAATTAAGTTAATAACAATGTACCTACCTATATAGTTTAAGTTTAAAAAATTTGGCTCTCAAAAGAAATTTCAATCGTTGTACTGTTGATATTTGGCTCTGTTGACTAATGAGTTTGCCGACCACTGCTCTAGGCCACTGCTGACTGTTCACCTCTGTTGTCTTTCATTAATACTTGGAATATTTAGGTTTTACATATTGGTAAAATAGAAGATGCATGAAGAACCCTGGTTTTCTCACAGGGTGAACATGCAAGCTGGTCTCAGAAGAGGTCTGGCCCTGATGGCTGACAACAGCGTTCTGGATATGACAACAGCGGTGTTCAGATGATACCAGGAACCAGCTTTTCAAACAGTGTTTAGGTGCAGGCACTACTGGCTACACCTCATTTCTACCTTTTCTTTCCCATACATTTCACTTTCTGACTTGTCATTTCATCTGGCGCTTCCTGGATTTGGGCTATGTTCACCTTTGTGGCATCTTTCCATCACCTGATCCTCTGCACTGCTCTCTCTGCAGTATTCTCCAATATTGACCAGGATATTTTTATGAGGTGCACTTACATGCTTAAGTAGTCCTTGAACACCAGCCACTCATTAGTTGAATTTTACTTAGAACAGACATAACCAACCTTCAGCACAGTGTGCCCATGTCACCAGCAGACAAGCCATGTTGTGAGCAGAAGAATGACCTGGAGATCCTGCTACTCATCCATGTGGTGCTTGCCATCTCTGCATCATATTTCTGGAGAGGTCTTCCTTGTTTTGTGATATTCAGTAGCTCAGAACTTCACAACGGCATCTTATTAATTCTCCCTGCAGATCTTTTCTTTTCTGACAATTGCATTGAACCTACATGTTATATACAATACACTTTTGTAATGAGACTTCTCCCTGCCACCAAAATCACCATTGATTTCCTCATCATTACTCTGTTTTCAGGTTGTTGGCATAAAACAGATGATGAGGAGGCCTGTTCTGAGCATAGTGTGTCTTTTTAAGGAAACTCATGGACAGGGCTTCTAAGAGAGTTCCAGCAACCCAGGAGACCCATCTGTGTAAGCAGTGTTCCTCAATGTTAAAAGATATTTTGCACCTGACTGACTTACAAGCAGCAGACTTTGAACAGAAAGCCTTCTTTAGTGATGCCTGTAGGAGGGACATCTGTTTCAATGCAAACCCTCAGCAGCAACAGCGGGATGCCAGTGGAGTGAAGCCCTGGGAAGAATACATGAACCAGGCCTTTTTTGAGTTCTGGTACAGCTTCTACTTATCTTGGATGCCTTCAACCAGCACGGAGGTTGGTAAAGACATGCAAACCATCTCAGATCTCCAGCACCAGGCCACTCTTAACACTGAAGAGCTCCATAGTAGTAGTGAGATTTTCCAGGAATGTTTCAATGAGAAAAGTCATGATGGCGGGGGGAGAGGGGGGTGAATGTGAAAATGCTGCCAGCCACAACCAGAAAGTTGTTCAACATCAGAGTGTCTGCTCTGGAGATGTGAGTTATGAGTGTAACAAATGTGGAAAAGTTTTCAGAGGAACGTTTAACTTCATTCAACATAAGAGAATTCACACTGGAGAAAAGCCCTATGAATATACTGTTTGTGGAAAGTTCTTTGCAAATAAGTTTAACCTCCTTCAACATCACAGAGTTCGTACCAGAGAAAAGCCCTATGAGTGTACTGATTGTGGGATGTTCTTTAGACATAAGTCTAATCTCTTTTAACACCACGGAGTTCATACCAGAGAAAAACCGTATGAGTGCAGTGATTGTGGGAAATCATTCAGGCAAATCTCTTCTCTCACTCATCATAAGAGAATTCACACCAGAGATAAGCCATATGAGTGCAGTCATTTTGGGAAGGCCTTCAGGAATAAGTCTAACTTCACTCAACACCAGAAAGTGCACACTGGAGAAAAGCCATATGAATGTAGTGATTGTGGGAAGGCCTTCCATCAAAGGTCTACCACCACTAAGCACCACAGAATTCACACTGGAGAAAAGCCATATAATTGTATTGATTGTGGTTAGTCCTTCAGTCAAACATTTACCTTCACTCAACACTAGAGTGTTCACACGGATGAATAACCTTATGAGTGTAGTGAATATGGGAAATCTTTTACTCGCAATAACCTCCTAAACCACAATAGAGTTCACACTGCATAAAATCTATGAGTTTAGTGATTGTGGAAAGTCCTTCAGCCAAAGATCTAAGCCAGCCATGGGCAAACTACGGCCCGCGGGCCGGATCCGATCTTTTGAAATGAATAAAACTAAAAAAAAAAAAAAAAAGACCGTACCCTTTTATGTAATGATGTTTACTTTGAATTTATATTAGTTCACACAAACACTCCATCCATGCTTTTGTTCCTGCCCTCCGGTCCAGTTTAAGAACCCATTGTGTCCCTCGAGTCAAAAAGTTTGCCCACCCCTGGTCTAAGCTCATTGAACACCACAGCGGTCACAATTGTGAAAGGCCTCATGAGTGTAGTGAATGTGGGAAATCTTTTATCCGCAAACCTAGCCTTGTTAGACAATTGAGAGTTCAAACTGGAGAAAAGCCTTAAATGCTCAGGGAATGTTTTATCTTTCTCGTTCATAACAACAACACTGAATGTGAGTCTTTCATAAACATTTAACTGAATATAAACCCCTCTTATTGCAACATGCACTGTGCTAGATTGCTCACAACTTTCAGGTGCAAGTGAGGCTTGAAGGAGCTGCATTGCACTTGCTAACCTGCTAGACCTACCACCAGATCGATGGCACTGAGATTATACGTGGCTGAAACAATTTCACCTCTACCACCTGGCTCACCTGTGCATCACTCACAACCCCTGTGTGCCCAGGGAAAATGTATTCTGTGTTCTCACTTATACTTGAGGATTATGAAAACTCTGATCTCTGAGAAAGGACTTTAATTCCTTTCTCTGACTAGAAAATGGACCTGACCCCAGGGTTCACCCAGAACACCCGTCCTCAGCTAAGAAGTGCTACCTCTTTCAGGGACATTGTGGGTTTCACATTAGGCTGTGATTGTTCCAGGTTCTAATTCAACAACCTGCAAACCACATGCTGTATTCTGCTCTGGTTTATGATCTTTTAGTAAATATGTTTTTGCTATTTTACCTTTCATTTTGTTGGCTCTATTCACTGCCTGGGATGATTCGAAAGCACAGTTGTAATCTGTTGTCATGTAAAAGTGAACGTATATTGTGGGTCCCTCAAAGGTCTACCTTCACTAACGTTCTGTGCTTCAGAAAGGACAGCATGATGGCAGAAAATCACTCTTTGTCCAATATTGGCTTATTTTACATTGTTGCCCATGACCTTGAATAAAGACTGCATACTTTGTGGTTCTAATTTTCAGCATGTTGCCTCAATTACTGGTGATGTCAATGGTCACCGGGTGACCTTTGTTGAAGAAGAGGCCTTTGTTGTGCTTCTGTGAACAATGTGAATTATATTCTCTGTTCACAGCATGTCTTACCTAAGTCTCAGCAATGTTGAGGGGAACTTCCTTCCAGGTACTGCAAAGGAGCCATGTGCCACAATGTACAATATTTCACAGGCTGGTGTCATTTGTTGTCAGACTCTGGTGGTTAAGTGGAACCAAAATTGGAACAGAAACACTGTATTAATAGTGAGTGGGAAAGACTGCAGTAAATGCAATGAAAAGTGCCTCTTCTGCGAGTTATGATTCAAGGCCTGTGGCTTGTGTGATCTTTGTGTGCAGGCATTCTCAGGGCCTCCATAACTGGTTCCAGTGTAGCTGAAGTGATTGACATAGAAAAAAATAAAATGGTTTTGTGGATTCCTTTGGGCTCTCTAGGGTGTTCACCTCAAGGTTGTTGTTCAACAGGCAAGAACTCAAAGCTAGAGGAAGGATAATCCTGTAATCAGTCCCATTCCTGTTGATTCCAATGGCAATAGTCTTCACTGCTTGCCAATATTTGCTGCCACTGTGGCAAGGCTGTTCCTCATAAGAAATGAGGAAAGAGATGTAGAGTCCACATAGGGTTGACATTAATTTTCTAACAACATAGGAATATCTAGGTGTTTAGTTGGAACCACTTTTTAAAGCTTTTTTTAGATATTAGAGGCCTGGTGCATGGATTCGTGCACTGGTGGGGCATGTCCTGCAGGGATTGGCCCGCTGCAGGAGCATCACTCATCCTGGTTAGCCTAGTGGCTATGGACCCGCTCTCTGAGTGGCTGCTGAATAAGGAAATTAGTCTAAGCTGATATTTCGGGGTACTGTCTTGGGTAAAGATGTGTTCTGGGTCCTGGAGGAACCTGGCAGAGAGCTTTGCATCCAAAAGTCACTCAGTGAATGTCCTTGATGTGTGATGCCAGGTCAGTGACACCATCGGGGATGTTCAGGCAGCCGTGCTCCAGGATCCTCAGCCATCAGGACAGCCTCCCCGAGGAGTCCATAGTCACATCCCCTCTTGCCATCCTCCCTGTGCTCCCTGTGCTCTTTCTGGAACACACCTTAGAGGGCCTACATCAGCTGGTGGGTTCAGGACAGATTCTGGATTGTCTCGGGTATTTGATAGGTGCAGAGACTTAGCCTCACCCTGGGCCTGCTAGTGGCAGCAGTGGGAGCAGCCACTCATCCTGGTCAGCCGAACGATGCTCCCATTGTGGGAGCACACTGACCACCAGGGGGCAGCTCCTGTGTTGAGTTCTGCCCCCTGGTTTTCAGTGCATCATAGTGACTGGTCATCTGGTCATTCTGGTCATTTTGCCATTCGGTCACTGGGCTTTTATATATATAGAGATATTTATAACTGACATGCAAGAAAATGTACTTTTCTAAAGTGTAGTATTTGGTGAGCTTTAACATTCAGATAAAGCTGTGAAACTGTCACATGTGAAATATGTTTCTCTGTCACCCATATACAGGGTGGAGCAAAAGCAGGCTTACAGTGTGAGTACCCAAAATACAAAGCTTATTCTATTTTTTAAATAAGTATTTTATATATTTCAAAATGTATTTTTATTAAATTTTGAGAGAGAGAGAAAGAGAAACTTCTATGTGCTATCTTCTGCATGCCCCCTAGTGGGGATACAAGTGGGCATGTTCCCTGGTCTGGAATGGAACCAATGACCTTTCAATACAAGGAACTTCACCCAACCAACTAAACCACACTAGCCAGGGCAAAGTTTATATTTGTATTATTATTTAATTACTAGAGGCCTGTTGCACAAAAATTTGTGCAGGGTGGGGGTGGGGGTCCCTCAGCCTGGCCTGTGCCCTCTCACAGTCTGGGGCCCTCAGGGGATGTCCACCTGCTGGCTTAGGCCCGCTCCCCGGGGGATCAGGCCTAAGCTGGCAGTCAGATATCCCTCTGGCAGCCCAGGAGCCCTCGGGGGATGTCCACTTGCCAGTGGGGACCAGGCCTAAGTTGCAGTTGGACATCCTTAGCGCTGCTGAGGAGGCAGGAGAGGCTCCCGCCATCACTGTTGTGCTGGCAGCCGGCAGCCTGGCTTGTGTCTGAGCAGAGCTCCCCCTGTGGGAACGCACTGACCACCAGGGGGCAGCTCCTGCATTGGGCGTCTGCCCCCTGGTGGTCAGAGTGTCATAGTGACCAGTCATCCCCAGTCGTTCTGCTGTTAGGGTCAGTTTGCATATTACCCTTTTATTATATAGAATAGAGGCCTGGTGCACGGGTGGGGGCCACCAGGTTTGCCCTGAAGGGTGTCCTGGATCAGGGTGGGGATCCCGCTGGGGTGCCTGGCCAGCCTGGTTGAGGGGCTGATGGTCATTTTCAGGCTGGCCATAGCTGCAGGCTGGAAGCAGGTACCTGGGATTTATTTATCTTCTATAATTGAAACTTTGTAGCGGAGCTCAGGGCTGGCAGGTCAGGTGAGAAGTTTGGCTTTCTCCATCACCGGGGCAACTCAAGCCTCCTGCTCGCTCCAGCTCCGTGGCCACTGTCATCTTTGTGACAGAGTGAGGGAGTGAGGGTATGACAGTTAATTTGCATATTACTATTCTATTAGATAGGATTGTTGTATTATTTTCCAGACTGACAACTCTAAACCTACTTTTGCCACACCCTGTATCTACCTCTTGCCCTTTTATAATCTCTCTTTTTTCCTTCCCCAGCCCTCCATTCAGTCATTAATTTTCCTTTCCTTACAATAGATTACTTCATATTTTTCATAATTTTATAGGCAAAATAAGTTTATGCTCTCTAACAAATCCTTGTTTCCTTCATGCCACACAGTTATTTTGAAATTCAACATTAATGCTTATGTGAATATTTAATTTTGTATTGCTAAGTAATATTGTTTTCTAGGGATAATCACTTTATCTATTGATCTGTCTATGATTTGGGTTATCTCCAGGGTTGGAGTATTATAACAAACTAGAGGCCCGGTGCACAAAAATTTGTGCACTAGGGGGTGGGGGGGAGGGGGGGTACCCCAGCCCGGCCTGTGCCCTCTCGCAGTCTGGGACCCCTCGGGAGATAATGACCTGCTGGCTTAGGCCTGCTTCCGGGTGGCAGAGGGCAGGCCCAATCCCTAGGTGCAGCCCCTGGTCAGGCTCAGAGCAGGGCCGATTGGGGAGTTGGGGCGCCGCCCCATCATGCACAGAGCAGGGCGGATCTGGAGGTTGCGATGCCACCCTCAGTCACGCTCAGGGTAGGGCCAATTGGGGGGTTGGGGCACTGCCCCCTGTCACACTCAAGGCAGGGTCGATGGGGAGGTGCGGCGCCACCCCCTGTCACGCACAGAGTAGGGCCCATCAGGGTGTTGGGGCTCTATACCCTGTCACGCACAGAGCAGGGCCGATCAGGCGGTTGAGGAGCTCCCCCACTGTCACTCACAGAGTAGGGCCGATAGGGGAGTTGGGGCACCGCCCCCCCGCCCCCTGTCACACGCAGAACAAGGGGGGTCAGGGGGGTTTGGGGCGCTGCACCCTGTCACACTCAGGGCAGGGCCAATGGGGAGGTTATGGCTCTACCCTGTCACACACAGAGCAGGGCCCGTGGAGGGGGGTTGGGGCGCCACCCTCTATCACCCACAGAGCAGGGCCGATCAAGGGTTGGTGCGCTGCACCCTGTCAAACACAGAGCTGCAGGGCAATTGGATTGGGGCGCCTTCCCCTGTCAGAACAGAGCAGGGCGATAGGGAGGTTGTGCCCCGCCCCCTGTCACACACAGAGCCGCAGGTTTGGCGCTGCCCCCTGTCACGCTGA
>NW_005871765.1:247589-274929 GCF_000147115.1 Myotis lucifugus | reverse complement strand
GCCGGCACGTGAGGCGGGGAACGTTGGAGTCCGCAGTCACTGAAGCAAGCAAGCGCTCATGTTCACTTCAGTGCATGGCTGCTGGCCGCCATCTTGGCTGACAGTTAATGTGCATATACTCACTGATTAGCCAATGAAAAGGGTAGCGATCGTACACTAATTACCATGTTTCTCTTTTATTAGTGTAGATATCATGAGAATATTTGTGTTCAGTTCTTTATATTCATATATGTTTTACTTAAACTGTTGCAGTGTAGGTGAATGTTTTACACTTTAAGATATGCAGAACTGTGGTCTAAAATGGTCATTCCTTTTGACTTCCCACCCACAGCAATGAAAATTCCAGTTTTCTGCAACCCTGCCAGCACATGCAATGGTTAATATTTTTAAATAGTATCCCTGGAAATGAGTCTAGTGTTAGCTGGACTTCATTTAGTTGCATTTCCCTAAGAATTTTTGATGGTGAACATTTTTCTTTTTTGTTAATCCTCACCAGAGGATATTTTTTCCATTGATATTTAGGGCCCATACTGGTCAACCAGTAGCCAAAGTGAAAGGGAGGAAGAGAGGCAGAGAGAGAGAATTATCACTGTGAGAAAGACACATCGTTTGGTTGCCCCCTGCAGGCACCCTAATCAGGGCAGATATGGTGCCTATAACCGAGGTTCATGCTCTGGACTGGAATTGAACCCAGGACCCTTCAGTTGGAGCTGATGCTCCAACCACTGACCTAAACCATCTAGGGTGTGGTGAATGTTTATTATTCCTTTATTTACAATGTCTTTAATTTACTTGTTAAAATGTCTGCTCAGAATCTCTTGCCCATTTTTTAAATGAATTTATTATTTTAACCAATAGGAGTATAGTGCAGCATCTAAGATATATGTTTGAAATTCACTCACTCCTCAATGACTCAAGTGGTTTCTTCGCTAGAATTATAGGTTTTGAATACTAGAAGGAAAATTGTTTCTCTCCATTTTTATCTTATGTACAATTTAAAGTTTACTTGTACCATACACTGATAAGTTTTATAAGCATTGCTAATATTCTCCACCACTTTTTTAAGTCTCAGCATTCAATAATACATTAAGTGAAATCTTGTTTGTAGTATTTATCAATATCCCCGGTGTAAATACTCTCTACATCATCAGTTTCAAACTGTCAAAATGATGGCCCTGAACATGGACATGATATTTCAGTAGCAAGTCATTATATTTTGTTTTTACCAGAGTGAGACAGTAGCAACAAATTATGCTCAAAAAATTCACAATAAAACAGTGAAATAATTGGGAAGTGGCAAGTTTTAAACATTTTTAAAAGTTTGATTCAAGAATAATTGATTTGAAATGTACAGTTTTCTCACTTCAGGTTATTTTTAATTGATATTTAGAGAGATTGGAAGTGAGGAAGAGAGACACAGAGAGAGGAACAGATGTGAGAGAGACGCATCGATTGGTTGCATCTTGCAAACACCCTCACTGAGTCCAGGAATCAAACCTGCAACCAAGTGTGTGCCCTTGAATCAAAACCCTGTCCCTTTAGTACCCAGGCTGACACTATCCACTGAGCCAAACCGTGTAGGGCTAAAATGTACCTTTTTAAAAATGTATACTTTTGATGTTTCCATGCTTGCCTTCATCCCTGAAACCAATGGTCTCCTGCCTTTTTCGGTGCTTCTTTCTGGCATATAAAATAACTGATACAAGGACACATTCTGCCTTTGTAATGGTTTATTTAAATATATTTCCATGTAAAGCAAACACTTACGAAAACCCATGGATCCTCTTCTAGACCTCCATCATAATCTGTCATCATGGTGGTTCTCATATCTATCTAATCTCAGACATCATAGTGGGTTATTTTACTTAAAATCCCAGATATGTCTGGCACTGTCCAGGTAGCTCAGTTGGTTAGAGCACCATCTTGATAACGACAAGGTTGCAGGTTCCATCCCAAGTCAAAGCAATTACAAGAATCAACCAAGTAGTGTATAAAATTAGTGAACAACAAATATCTCTCTCTCTCTCTCTCTCTCTCTCTCTCTCTCTCTCTCTCCCCCCCCCCCCCGGTTTTCTCTCTCAAATCAATATGTTTGTTGGGGTTTACTTTCACCCAATCAGTCCACACATGTGAACACCAGAACAGTCCAGGGACCCCCATGGTGAACCAGTAGCCAGGGTTCTCATGAGGGCAGAGCACACAATGATGCGAGAACAGGACAGGAGGTGCTGCGGCTGTCAGTGTGGAGGGTAGGGAATGGGGGCTGAGCTGCACAATCACCCACAGAGGATGATGACATCTGTGCCCCCTGGGACTAAATCCAATGGGGCCTGGAGAAGCTCGGGCCTGGACATGCCCCCTGCGGTCTCTGCACCTTCCATCCAGGGGCTGAGACTGAGCTGTTACAGATTCAGGTAGTTGAGGAGCCCAGATTCCTCTTTGGAGACAAGGATGGGTGCCACAGTGGCAGCTGGGCATGTGTATGGGCAGGAGAAAAAGCAGGGCCGTTGCCAGGAAGAGTTGGTGGGGGGAGGGGGAGCATGTGTGTGTTGCTGGGGCCCTCTTTAGTCAAGGTTCAGCGTGGTGGCCACTCTGTTCTTTGGGGCCATGCTTGATGGGAAATGGAGCAAGAGCTGCTGCAGGAGTTCCCAGGTGTCATGACCTGGGAGCCAGCATGTGCTCCAAGAAACCCGGTGACCCAGGCAGGTGCGCCCCAATCCACTGTAATAAAGTGGTCCGGCCATTGATCTGCCGGGGTAGGGGAAGAACTCTCTCTGCAGAGGCCGATTCTCTTTCTGCCCATCAGGTGGGGTTGCTGGCTGCTGAGCCAGGACGTCCTCTCCTGGGTGGCAAGGGTCTTGAATTTTAGCCATTGAAGGAGGTTGCATATATTTATAAATCTTATCAGAGAAAATTCCCTGATCCACCCTGTTGCTCTGAGACGGGGCTCCTGCCTGCATGCCCACCTCCACATTCTTTC
Source organism: Myotis lucifugus (assembly GCF_000147115.1). NCBI lineage: Eukaryota > Metazoa > Chordata > Mammalia > Chiroptera > Vespertilionidae > Myotis > Myotis lucifugus. Next base: position 271,949 of record NW_005871765.1, on the reverse strand, counting down.
CTGCCTTTGCCTGGGATGTCCCCACTGATGTTGGGGCGTGGCCTGTCCTTGTCAGGGGTTGGCAGAGAGGAGCCTGAAGCAAGGCTCTGGGAATGGTTTGGGTCCTGTGCTTGCCTGAGAGGAGCTGGCCAGGGCTCTTCTGTCTCCAGCCAGAGGTCTCTCCAGGTCCCTATGCCCCAGGCACCTGTCCCACTTCAGCCCCTGATGCTTTCAGTTCAGAAATAAGTTCACTTTTAGAAAGTCATGTGTCTGGCCAGCACACACACACCCTGAGGGCCACTGCCATAGTGTGAGTCTCTGTTTTAGCATTTCTTGGTGTGATTTTCCACTTTGCTTTATTTAAAAATAAAGGCCCCTTTTCCTAGCCAGTCATGGAGGTACCATGGATTCTCCAAAAAATGGTGCTGTGTTTTTTCAATGGTGAGAACATTCTGCAACATAAGGCTTTCCAGAAGGCCAGGTTTGGTCTCAAGATGATACCACATTGAGGGGATGCATTGTGGCTGATGTCCTCCTTCTCTATGTTTGGCCTTGGCAGAGCAGACCCCTGGTCCTTCCCTATATAGTGAGGAGAAGGACCCAGGACTCTGGGGGACAGTCTGCTAATGGGGTGTGTGTTTGAGGGAGCAGAGAGGTTTGGGGCCTTGGACAGTGTCGGAGAGGGGGTTTCCTGACAGCACATGGGACAGGGTCCCAGAGTGGGTGTATGTAGGGAAGCATGTAGGGACAAAAACTTGAATCAGGCTGGATGGAAGGCAGCAGTTAAGGGTGGGCACCACCTGTAAGGAGCAAAGGGGTGGGCACTGTTGCCCCTGACTGTTCCCGACTCCCCATCCCCTATTCTAAGCTGCAGGAGGCAGCAGAGTCTAACATTTGAAGCAAGAAATCTGTTATTAGAGACACATGGGTTTGCCTTCCAGCCCCATCTTTTATTAACTCTACAATCAGGCAATACCTTGTATTCTCTCACAGCCTGCTTTTTCTCTTAACAATGTGATGTTTTATGTTAAAAATAAAAAAATTGGATAGCTGGAGTGGCTCAGTTCAATTACAAGTCAGATTCCCTGGCTCAATGCCCAGTGGGTGGGTGGGTGGTGTGCAGGAGGCAGCTGATCCATATTTCTCTCCCTCTCATTTTCTCTGTCTCAAAAAGTCAAATAAAAGAAAATATATATATAATCCATTTAAATTTGTAGTCTTCAGGAATAATTGAAATAATACTTTTCACCTCAGCGAGGACTCTGAGCTCCACAGAATCTGAAATAATATCTCAAAACAAGAGATCAGTTGCAGACAACACTTCCCAGAAACCTGTGACCAGCCCCCAAAACCTAAAGTTGTCATTTCCCAACACCCCTCAGGCACACCAGCACCAATATTTGCAGTGATCAGTGAGCCACTTGTGGGGTCCGGAAAACTACATTACCCAAAGGGCAATGCGCCTAGTGATGGCCGGTTTTAGCCAATGAAAGCCCAGGACCAGCGCATTATTGGTTTGGGAGTGACTTCCTGTGTCTTTCTCCTGGTGGTCATTTTGAACTCTTTGTTCTGTTAAGGTAGTTAGAGGCTCTGGTGCTCAGCGTCCCTATTAGGACGAGGCACCAGAAGCCGTGTCCCCGCTGTGCAGGGGTGTGTCTGAGGCTTGATGAGCTGCAACAGGCGGGATTGAGGTCTCCGTGCCTCCCAGATTCCGTTTTGCTTACAGACTTCAACTCAGCCTTCATCCTTGGGTCCAGGCGTCTGTCAGGTCCTGCAGCCCAGGTTGCAGCGTCCAGAACCGTGAGTCTCTTGTGGGTGACGTGCAGTGTGACGGGGTGAAAGAGGGTGACAGGCTGCAATGCCACTGTGTAAGGTTTGGGTTGGTGTGGCTGAGCTGGGAGGATTCGGGAATCCTGGGCCTGTGTTGTGTCTAAACTAAAGGCAACAGAGAAGATGAGGCGAAGGTTTGCCAGAGACGTTTTCGTTTCATTCTCAGGAAGCTGGGGCCATCCATGGCTGTGAACAAAAGAGGGACATTGTCTTAGGTAGGGTTCCAAACGTTTCCCAAAACTGCTCAGAGGAAGAACACACTAGAAGAGAGAGGATACCTGTTGGGGACAGGAAGGAGAAGTCCTTTTAAAGATAACAAACTTGGCAAGCCTGTGCACTGAGGCCTGAGGTGATACAGTCATCTCTAGGTCACCTGACCCCAAGGCTGGGAAAGGGTACTGGGTGGCCAAGCCCATGGATCCTGGTGGTGTTTGCCAGGCTCTCAATAGTCCTTTATCTTTCTACAGATTCCTGCAAATGCACAATCAATTACAGGTACAGGTTTGTGGATGGAAGAAGCAGTCGGATTATGGATTAGTGTTTTAGGTCTGGCCACCTGGATTTTTAATTTTGAGGTTGAGAGAGAGAGAGGTAAGAGTCAGCGATGATGGGAGGTTTGGGATTTAGCAGCTTGAGAAATGGAAGTATCATCAATTGAGATGGATAAAATTTATAGGTAGATTAATGTTCTTTGGGGATATAATAACTTTGGTTTTGGGCTTTGTTTGGTTTTTTTTTTTTTTTTTTTTTTGGCCTGTTAGGGTATAACATACTACAAAGGGTAGTTCACGAGAGTCTGGAACTCTGAGAAGCAATTCAGAATGAAAATTTCTTAAAAAGGTAGTGGACCCTTTTAGAGTGGAGGTATAGATCACCTTTTTCTAAAAACTATGTTCTTACTGAATTGAGAGATAGAGAGGAAGGCAGAGGGAGAGAGAAAGAGAAACATCAATGAGCAAGATCCAAGGATTGCTTGCCTCCTTAAGGCCCCTTACTGGAAATTAAGTAGGAAACCTGGGCAAGTGACCAGACCAGGGCTCAATTCAACTAGTGACCTCTCAGTGAATGGGTTGATGCTCAACCAACTGAGCAACACCAATCTGGGCTTTAGATCACTTTAAAATGGGGAATCATGCCCTAGCTGGTTTGCTCAGTGGATAGAAATGGCCTGTGGACTGAAGGGTCCCGGATATGATTCCAATCAAGGGCACATGCCTGGGATTCAGGCTCAATTCCCCAGTAGGGGTGCAGAAGGCATCCAATCAATGATCTTCTCTTATTGATGTTTCTCTCTCTCCCTCTCCCTTCCTCTCTTAAATCAATGAAAATATATTTTTAAAAATAAATAAATGGGGAATCATTCAGAATGATAATGGTAACTCAGGAAGGAGAGTGTCACCCTGAGGACTGGGTTTTCTGCTGGGTTTCCTGTTTGTGCAAGTTAGGCGTCACAGCATATTATAGGGACAGAAGTGGTCAACTACATGGTGGAGGAGATATTCTCATTTGGCAGTGGCTAAAACCCACGAAAGGTGAGTCATTGCCAGATGAATTGGAGGCTGAAAAGTAATTCAGAGATGAGCCTGGGGCTGATGCATATTTACTTCTTAAACACTCACCAGGATTTTGTTATGACCCTTTGAATGGCCTGAGGTGTTGCGGTCAGTCTGATGGATTAGCTTAGGAACACTAGTGGTCAACTATGAGACTCACTGGGCCCGGAGTCATTGGGCTGGGATTTGAGTGACAGTTAAGTGGGGAGATAAATGCTGTCACTAGTGAAGGGACATCAAGTGCAGCACCAGTGGAGGTGAGTTCTGGATATCTGAGATCTGAGGTAGTTCTTAATAGGTGAGGTTGAAGGAAAAAATAATCAAGGACAGAGGCCTTTTTAACAGTACTCAAGGATGCTTCCATAAGTGTAGACTATCAGAGTCGGAGTAGTACTTCATCCTGTTAGAACAGGTTTAGAATTCACCGGATGCCCATGCTGAGTAATGAGTAAGAGAACAAGGAGATGACTATGGGGGCTGTGGCTGTGGGAATGCAGGTATGAGAGAGGTGTGGTAGAAAGAGTGATGTGAATTTGCAGATGGAAGGTGAATTCATGGACACAGGGATCTGACATTGACATAAGAGAATGAAGTGTGTCCATTTTTGGTGATGTCTGGATGACATGACATGGGGAATTTTAGGGTCATTTCTGTAAAGAGGGGATGTTGTTGTGCTACATGCCAGATTCATAGCTTAGATGCCAAATATGTGCCCACCTGCCTTTTGTCAGCCTGAGGGCTGACACAGTGATCAACAGGAATGAGAGAGCATACATCAGTGTCACCTGGCTTGAAAATCTCCACTGGCATGGAGAAGGGAAAAGGGGAAGACAGTAATATATTACAGAAGTGGTGAGTTAGAATTCTGGAAAAGAAGCTGATTAGAAAACAACCTGTCCTGAAATGGGTTCGCCCTGAGAGAGAGGCCCGTGCCTTGGAAAGCATCGTGGTAAAAAAGGAAGGAAGGAAGGAAGGAAGGAAGGAAGGAAGGGAGGGAGGGAGGGAGGGAGGGAGGGAGGGAGGGGGGGGAGGGGAGGGGAGGGGAGGGGAGGGGAGGGGAGGGGAGGGAAGGAGGGAGGGAGGAAAGAAGGAAGAAAGGGAGGCAACCTGTCCTCCTCGTGACACATTTGTAATACTTTTGAATTTGTCCCTCTGAGAATGAAGCTGTGGGATAGAAGTGGGTTTCAAATAATTATATGCAGCAGGTACTACAAAGTGAGGGCCTTAGCACCCTGGGATTAGGGTAGGAAGGTTGAAATGTGATGCCATGTTTTTTGGTGACTTGGAGAGAAAACCTGGGGGACTACAAAAGTATTGCCAGCCAAAACCAGTGTCAAATCACTCACATTATCTTTATGGCCAACATCTTTCCCAGCCTATGTTTGTGAAACCCACTGTATTGACAAGAGGCAGTGTGGCCTACATGTCAGGCTTAGAGCTCAGGTATCATCAATGTGTTCATCTTCCCTTATTGTTGGTGGAAGGCACAGTATCAATAGGTATATAAGGAGAGAGTGATTTTGATGGGACCTAGGCCTGGCATGTTCTCTGATGGGGGAGTAGAGGGAGCAGATGGATGAGGAGTATGACCAATGTAAAATCCTAGGAGAGAAGCTGACTATGGACTGAACTGTCCCTATTCTGACAGGATATGAACTTTGAAGACTTGGCCATTGCCTTCTCTCAGGAGGAGTGGAATCTTCTTGATGAGGATCAGAGACTTCTGTACTGCGAAGAGATGCTGGAAGTTTTTGCACTTGTATCATCTGTAGGTAAGACCTTCACACCTCTGCTAGTGTCCTAAAGTGATGTCCTCTCTTCCTTAATTCTCCTTGTAGCTTTCTCTCTCCCACAGCCAGACCATGGGTTCTGCTAATTTCCCCCACTGTCTTGTCAAATGTGCTCTGGCTGCCAGTACTGAGCTGTGTGGAGAGCCCTGAGCAATGGATTCTATGAACATTCCTAACACAAATTGCTTCAGAAAGTGCAGGAAGTGTCTGGGAGTCAGGGGTCTTATAGGGAGCCTAATGGTTCCCACCTGCTTTTCTTCTCCCCGAGAAGGTGACCATATCCAGGCCCATGGCTTCCATTTCTACCCCTTCCTCTAGCTAAAGTTTCTTTGTGACTATTTGTGCCTGGTTATGTTCTTCACTTACATGAACCATGGCTGTTCCTGTAAGACCTTCCTTCAATTGTTGTTTGTAATCTTCCCTTCCCTGAATACTGTTGGTTAACCAAATAGTTCTGGGCCAGTGCAGGCTGCTCACCTCTGTTGTCTTTCATTAATACTCAGAATATTTACTTTTTATGTACTTATACGGTAGAAGGTACAGGGAGAACCCTGATTTGTTCCACAGGGTTAACTTGCAAGATGTTCTCAGAGGAGGCCTGGTTCTGTTGAGTGCCAGTTGGGAGAAGGTATGATATAAGGGCTGTGTACAGATGATAATCGGGAACCTGCTCACTTCCAACAGTCTTTAGGTGAAAGTGCCATTGGCAACACCTCATTTCTACCTTTTTTTTGCTGTACTTGACACTTTGCTGACTTGCATTTCCTCTATGGCTTGCTGGCTTTGACTAACTGCATCTTTGTGGTCTTTTTGCATCACCTGATCCTCTGCACTGCTCTTTCTGTAGTATTCTCAGACATTGACCTGGACATGTGTTATGAGGTGCACATACATGTGTTAGTGCCCCTCGAACACTGGTTACACATTTGTGAAATTTTACTTGGAATGAGACATAACCAACCTCCTACACAGCTTACCCATATAACCAGCTGACAAGCCATGCTGAGCACTGTTAGTAGAAGAATGAGCTGGAGATCCTGCTTCTCTTCCATCGTAGTGCTTCCCAGATAGTGCTTGCCATCTTTGTGTCACATTTCTGGTGAGGTCTTTCCTGTTTTGTGATATTCAGAGGCCCAAAGCTTCACAGCAGCCTCTTATTAATCCTTCCAGCGTATCTCTTATTTTTAGACAATTGCATGGAACCAACATATTATGTGTAACACCCTTTTGGAATGTTACTTCCCCGTCACTACAGTCAACATTCAGTTCCTCACCATTTCTCTGTTTTCAGGTTGTTGGCATAAAATGGATGAGGAGGAGGTGCCTCCTGAGCAGAGTGTGTCTGTAGGAGAGTCACAGGACAGGGCTTCTAAGACAGCTCCAGCAACCCAGAAGACCTACCTGTGTAAGTGGTGCTTCTCAGTTTTAAAACATATTTTGCGCCTGACAGAGTTACAAGCAGCATACTGTGAGCAGAAAGCCTTCTTCAGTGACACATCTGTAAAAGACTTCTTTTTAAGTGCAAACTGTCACCAGCAGCAAAGAGATGCCAGTGGAGAGAAGCCCTGGAAAGAAGATATGGACAGGGCCTCGTTTGTGTCCAGGTGCAGCTTCTATTTAACATGGGTGCCTTCAACCAGTAGGGAGGTTGGCAAAGACTTGCCAGCCATCTCAGATATTCTCCAACACCAGGCCACTGTTAGCACTGAGGAGCCACACAATAGCAGTGAGATTTCCCATGAATTTCTCGGTGGAAAAAGTCATCACCAATGTGTTGAATGTGAAAAAGCTGCCAACATCTACCAGAAGGTTGTTCAGCATCTGGGTGTCTGCTCTGGAGAAGTGAATTATGAGTGTAACAAATGTGGACAAGGTTTTAGACAAATGTTTAACCTCATTCAACATAAGGGAGTTCACAATGGACAAAAGCCCTATGAGTGTAGTGATTGTTGGAAGTTCTTCAGAAATAAGTCTAACCTCATTCACCACCAAAGAGTTCATACTGGAGAAAAGCCATATGAGTGTAGTGAATGTGGGAAGATCTTCAGCCAAAGTTCTACGCTCAGTCAACACAAAAGAGTTCACACTGGAGAAAAGTCTTATGAATGTACTTACTGTGGAAAGGCCTTCCGTGAAAAGTCTCACCTCATTAAACACTACAAAGTTCACACTGGGGAAAAGCCCTATGAGTGTACTTACTGTGGAAAGGCCTTTCGTGAAAGGTCTCACCTCATTAAACACTGCAGAGTTCACACTGGAGAAAAGCCCTATGAGTGTAGTGCCTGTGGGAAGTCCTTCCGTCAAAGATCTACCCTCACTAAACACCACAGAGTTCACACTGGAGAAAAGCCCTATGTGTGTAGTGACTGTGGGAAGTCCTTCCGTCAAAGATCTACCCTCACTAAACACCTCAGAGTTCACACTGGAGAAAAGCCCTATGAGTGTAGTGACTGTAGGAAGTCCTTCAATCAAAGGTCTCACCTCATTAAACACTGCCGAGTTCACACTAGAGAAAAGCCCTATGAGTGTAGTGAATGTGGAAAATCTTTTAGCCGCAAACCTAGCATAGTTAGACATTTGAGAGTTCATTCTGGAGAAAGGCCTTAAATGTGCAAGGAGTGTTTTATTATTGTCACTCAGAATAGCAGTACTGAAAGAGACTCATTTTCCAAAATAAACCTCTTTTAATGAAAAATACCCTCTTCTAGGTTATCCATAATTTTTAGGTACAAGTGGGGCTTTAAGGAGGTGCATTGCACTTGTAACCTGCCCAGGCCTACTACCCGATTGATGTCACTGTGAGTACTTTTAGCTGAATTGATTTCACCTCTACCACCTGGCTCACCTGTGCAATGTGCATCAGTTACAACCCCTGTTTGCTCAGGGAAAATGAATTATGTCTTATCACTTCTACTTGATGAAATTATGAAAAATTCTATCTCTTGGCAGGATCTTCATTCCATTCTCTGACTAGGGAATTGACCAGACCGAGTTCATCCAGAATACCCCTCCTCAGCTAAGAAATGCTAGCTCTTTCAAGGACATGTGGTTCTCACATCATGCTGTGATGAATTGTTTCAGGTTCTAATTCACCAACCTGCAAACTGCTTGCTATATACTGGTCTGGTTTATGATCCTTTAGTAAAGGTGTTTTTTCTTTTGTAACTTAAATATTATGGTTCTGCTCACTCCCTGGGATGATTTGAAAGCACAATTGTAAACACAGAGCATGTTGAGGTGGACAGATATTGTGGGGATCCCAAACTTTCTGTGCTTTGGAAGGCACAACATGATGACAGAAAATCACTTGGTCCAATGTTGGCTTATTCTGCATTGCTGCCCATGGCCTTGAAAGAAAGACTGCATGACTTTGTGGTTCTAAGTTGCAGTCTGGTACCTCGATTATTGGGGAGGTCATTGGTCACTCAGAAGAGAAGGCCTTTGCTGTGCTTCTGTGAACAATGTGAATTATATTATCTGTGCACAGTATGTATTACATAAGTCTCAGCAATGTTAAGGGGAAGTCCTCTCCATGTACTGCAAAAGGAGCCACGTAGGAAATTTCTTAGGCTGTGTCATTTGTTATAAGACTCTGAGGTGAAACTAATATTGGTACAGAAACTCTATTTTCATAGTGATGGGAGAGACTGTAATAAATTAGATGGAAAATGCCTCTTCTGAATGCAAATCCACAAGTGATCCAGGGCCTATGGCTTGTGTGATCTTTGTGTAAAGACATTCTCAGGACCTCCATAACTGTTTCCTGTAGCTGAAGTCATTGACAGAAGAAATGATCCAACGGTTTTGTAGATTCCCCTGGCCTCTGTAGGATGTTCACCTCAAGGTTTTCTCAACAGGCAAGAACTCAAAGCCAGAGAAAGGATAGTCCTGTAATCAGTCCCAGGATGTGTCTTAGTGACCACTCAGCATTCCTGTTGGTTCCGAGGGCAATAGTCTTCGCTGCTGTCAATATTTGCTGCCACTGAGGCAAGGCTGTTCCTCCCAGGAAATGAGAACTGACATGCAACTAAGGACACTTTTCTAACTGTACTATTTGGTGAGCCTTGACATAGGGATAAATCTGTGAAACCATCTCATGTAAAATAAATTTATCTGTCACTCTTAAACAGGGTGGGACTTTTTTTTTTTTACAGGAGGTCTATTTTCTTGATTTTTTTAAAAATATATTGTTATTGATTTCAGAGAGGGAGAAGGAGAGAGGGATAGAAACATCAATGTTGAGAGAGCTCGCAACCTGGGCATGTGCCATGACCAGGAATCGAACCATGACCTCATAGTTCATAGGTTGACACTCTTTATTCATATAAAGAAAATGCTTATGAAACCCCATGAATCCTATTCTAGCCTTCCATCATTACCTACCATCATGGTGGTTCTTGTTTCTATCTATCCCCAGTTACATTAGTGGGTTATTTAACTTAAAATCCCAGATATGTCTGGTCATGCCCTGATAGCTCAGGTGGTCAGAGCATCATCTCAATAATGCCAAGATTGCAGGTCCCGTCTCTGCTCGGGGCACATGCAAAAATCAACCAAGTAATATATAAAATTATGTTAACAACAAATTGATCTTTCACTCTCCCCATTTTTCTTTCTCTAAAATCAATATCTTTGTTTTATTCACCCAGTCAGTCCACACACTTGTGAACACCAGTGTAGCCCAGGGACCACATGGTGACTAGTAGCCAGGGTTCTCATGAGGGTAGAGCACGAAATAACCAAGAGAACAGGAGGTTAGGTGCCTCTGCTGTCGATGTAGCAGGTGGGGGACCAAGGCCGAGCTGCACAAACACCCATAGGGGATGATGGCATCATTGTGCTTCCTGGAACTAACACCAAAGCAGCCAGGAGAAGCTCTGGGCTTGGACAAGCCCCTTGTGGTCTCTGCACCTTCCATGCAGGTGATTGAGGAGCCCAGATTCCTCTCCGGTGTCAGGGCTGGGAGCAACAGTGGCCGCTGGGCAGGTGGGAGTGGGCAGGAAAAAGCCCAGAGCAATTTCCAGGGGGAGTTGGTGCTGGGGCCATGTATGTGGCTCTGAGGCCCTCTCTAGTCCAAGTCCAGGCTGGTGGCCACTCTTACTTTTGGGAAAATGGAACCAGCTGTGCTGTAGGAGTTCCTGGGGGTTGTGACCTGGGAATCAATATGTGCTTCACAAAAACTTGTGACCCAGGCAGTCACAACCTAGTCCACTGTAGTGAGTGGTCTGACCATTGACTTCCCCCGGGAGGGGAGGAGCAGGTCTGCATAGGCTGAGTATCTGCCCAGCAGGAGGGGTTGCTGGCTACTGAGCCACCTGGTCCTCTGGTGGGTTTGAAGTGTCTTGAAGTTTAGCAACTAAAGGAAGTTATAGATATTTATCAATCTAATAAGAGAAAATGGCTCTGAATTTTTCTTAATAGTAAACGTCCACCCACTGTGGCTGAATGGTAGGAGTGTCAGCCCACACACCTGAAAAGTGTCGAATTAGATGTCAGGTCAAGGGCATGTAACCGGGTTGCAGTTTCGATCCTCAGCTCCCATTGGGGCTCGTGGGAGGCATCCAGTTGAGGTGTCTCTCTCACATTGATCTCTCTCTCTCCACTCTTCCACTCTCTCTAAAAATCATGGAAAAATATCCTCAGGTGAGAATTAACAAGAAAAAGAAGAAGCAGAAGCCACCTTGCTGCCCTGAAGTGGGGCCTCTGCCTGCTCGGCCCACCTCTCCTCACTCATTCCTGCCATGGCCTGGGGTGTTCCCACTGCTGTGGGGCACACTATGTCCTTCTCCCAGGGCTGGCCAGGGCTCTTCTGTCTCCTCCACCCAGATGTCTCCCCAGCCTGCTTTTCTCCATCCCTCAGGCACCTGGCCCACTGCAACTGAACCTCCTTCTGTATCTCGGAGTAGCCCCCTGAGCTTTGGGCCCTCAAATCAGTTCACCTTTGGAAAGTCCTGCTTCCACCCAGCCCACAGGCATCCCTGAGCCCCACTGGCATTGTTTGAGTCTCTGTTTTTTGCATTTGGGGGGTAATTTTCACTTTGATTTGATTAAAAATTAATCCACCCCTCCCCCAGCTCAGGAGGGACCACTGATTCTCCAGGAAGTCTGCTGTGTTTTTTTCAATGCTGAGAACATCCTGCAATACAAGCGATTCTGAAAAGCGAGGCTTGGGCTCAACATGATGCCACATTGGGTGGATGCATTATAGGTGGTATTCTCCCTCCCCAAGTTGGGCCTGTAGCAAGCAGACCCCTGCTCCTGTAGTGGGGTGATGGACCCTGGACTGGGCCAATCTAAGTGGGAGATATGAGTGTAATTCATACTATTCTTTGAACCTTCTTGTATGCTTCAAATTTCCACATAGAAAGTTACAGTTTAATTTACATGTTCCCTATCAATAACACATATGTCCTCATAATTACCATAAATTGGAAATAGCATAATAGAGCAATAAAATTATGTGCAATCATATATACCTGTAGACGTTAAAAATAAATTTTAAGAATTCAAGATATTAAAGCATTATAAATAAATAATCAAATATCTGACATGTTTCATAGTTGGCTTACCTAATTTTTGGCTATGTAAACAAAAACAAGGAAACTAATATTAAATAATCCTTACTCAAATATCAATAGTCTGTGTTTAACCAGAAAAAATATCATGTCTTCAGAGTTAAGTTTTTATTTTTATTTTTTGGTTAATCCTCATGGAAGGATAATTTTTCCATTGATTTTTCAGAGAAAATGGAATGGAGGGGGAGAGACAAAAACATCGATGTGAGAGAGACACATTGATTAGTTGCCTCCCACATGCACCCCAACTGAAGCCAGGGATAGAGCTTGAAACCCAGGTACGTGCTGTTGACTGGAATTGAACCTGAGACCCTTCAGTCAGTGGGTGAATGCTCTAACCACTGAGCAACAAACTAGGGACAGGGTTAAATGTTTTGGCCATCAGACTCCACCTTCAAAACAGAGCTTACACACTTTCGAGTATGGAAAATGCCTGAGTCCTTCACTTATCCGTAAGGGGCAGGATTAAAGGTAGCTCTCCAAAGTCTCAGACTTTTCAAGCTGTACTTGGTTACTCTCCTCCCAAATTTTCCCCATTCCCACATAGAAGACAGTTAAGTTCAGATCCTCCCATGAGGAGTTAGTAAAACTCACTTTTGTTTTACTTCTACTTGAAATAATGTGATAGTTATAATAAACCTTAAGTTTATGGTATCCCTAACCACAATGTAAGACTTCTGTTTCACATGACAACTCACTAAACTCACTAAAATTTCATTGTTTTTGTTTTATTCCTGTTCTTTCTAACAATCCTGACTAACCAGACACTGAGAAGTTTGTTCAAATACTATATTTAAAAAGCTGCTTTTCGATTACTCACAGTCCACTTCTTGGTGGTAAAAGAGGAATGTGTACTCTTGGTGTAACCGAGGCTAAGCTTTAAGAAGTTTTCTTTGCCAAAAGATGTCCCAACTTGTACATATGATTCCATGTTATCTTCCAAGTCCAACAATATTAATAGTTGCAGATAAGGCTCAGTATGTTATTCCTAGAATTAGTACAATGGGGAAATGATCACTTTTAGGAGTCAGGTACATTTTTTTTCCAAGAATGGCAAACTGTGAAGAGCTTCTGGAAGGTGGCTCAGTAGAGCCCCTGTCAAAAATAGCCTTGAAACATAATTTATTGGAGATTTATCACTAAAGTACAACCCTTTGGGACATATTACACAAATATCCAGGATGCTACTTTAGCTCTTTGGTCTTGGGACAGTTCCCTGTTGCATACCACATTAGTTCTTCTAATATATCTATTGTATAGTCTATAAAAGCTATTGGCTGTTATGCAGTTTTATTTTAGGATAAGCTAGTCATAATTTAGTGATTGTCTGATAACTAATCATAATCCAAAGATTACCATCAATTATATTTACTTTTTCGGTGGTAACTCTGCAGATCTGAACTGCATTTCCACCATTTACATTTCTTTAGGCAACAAATAAAAATAAATACTTCCATAACTGTATTGCTTTCCTTTTTATGATGTTATATTTCTGATACAGAAAACATTTAACAAACATATACTAACCATGTAGAATAAACAGTGATCATATCTTACCATCTTTCTTCATATTTTCACTTTTTAAGAAATAAAGAAATGCCCTGACAAGAAGTTTGCTTGTTGGATCCCCAGTTGGGGCCCATAAAGGAGGCAGCCAATAGATGTTTCTCACATAGATGTCTCTCTCTCTCTCTCTCTCTCTCTCTCTCTCTCTCTCTCTCTCTCTCTCTCATCAATAAACATATCTTTGGGTGAGGATTTTTTTTAAAAAAAGAATAAGAGAACAGAATGAGTCCTAGCCTGTTCTGAGCCTGCTTTCAGTCTGGGGATCCTTGGAGGTATTGTTTTCCAACTTTGACTTTTGGAGTTCCAGGGAGATAAGGCTTCAACTGAGATAACCAGAATCAGGTCACCTAGGTGAGGAGTCCCAGACTCTGCCAGTCATCAAGGAGCCTGAAGAAAGTGAAGCTTAGTGGCAGAGTTGTAACGTCAGATCAACAGAGGAAAGAGTTCCAGGTGCTGCCAAGCGTTGAGGTCTGTGGGTCCCAATTGGCCAGCTGTCCCCAACACAAGTCATGCCTCACGGTCAGAAGAGTGACAGCTGCAACCTTAAGGAAGACCTTCAGGCCCCAAGAGAGGCACAGGGCCTGGTAGGTTTACAGGTTCCTATAGTTGAAGAGGAAGAAGCCACCAGCACCACCACCACCTCCTTCTCCTCTCTCTCTCCTTTGATCCCTGGCTCTCCAGAGGATTTGCCTGCCCCTGGTATTCTTAGTCTTTTTCAGAGTTTCCAGAGAGCCTGTTCCTCCTCCACTGCCCACACAGTCACTCTATCAAGCCTCCAGGAAGAGGATCCAAGTACCTTGCAGACTCCACCAAATCCTGAGTCCTTGTTCACTGAAGTGCTACAAAATAAGGTGTACGACTTGGTGCAGTACCTGAGTATCAAGTATGCCACAAAGGAGCCCACCACAAAGGCAGAAATGCTAGAGAGTGTCATCAGAGAGCACAAGGATCACTTCCCTGTGATCTTCAAGAAAGCCTGTGAGTGCCTAGAGGTTATCTTTGGCATTGAAGTGAAGGAAGTGGACCCCACCAGCCATTCCTATGTGCTTGTCAAATCACTAGACCTCACCTACGATGGGATGCTGAGTGATGACCAGGTCATGCCCAAGACCGGCATCCTGATACTTATCTTGGGCATAATCTTCATGGAGGGCAACCGAGCCTCTGAGGAAAGAATCTTGGAAATTATGAATATGGTTGGAGTGCGTGATGGGAAGAATAATTTTATCTATGGGGATCCCAGGAAGCTCATCACCAAAGATCTAGTGCAGGAAAAGTACCTGGAGTACCAGCAGGTTCCCAACAGTGATCCTCCACGCTACGAGGTCCTGTGGGGTCCCAGGGCCCATGCTGAAACCACCAAGATGAAAGTCCTGAAGTTTCTAGCCAGGATCAATGGGACTGACCCCACTTCCTTCACAAACTTGTATGAGGAAGCTTTGAGAGATGAGAGAGAGAAAGCCCAGGCTGAAGTTTCCTCGGATGATACTATTGCCACAACCGATGAAAGTTCAGGTGTCCTGTCCAGCAGCTTCTCCTGCCCTGAGTGAAGTCTGAAGCTTACCATTCTTCACTCTCCATTTGAATGCAGCGGCCAAGGTTCTAAGTAGTGGAGGACCAGGGTGGATATGGAGGGAACACCTTAGTGTTCCTGTTCAATATAGGTGATTTGGAGATTTTTATCTTTTTTTTTGTTTAAAATGTTGTTCCTTGTAATAAAAAGTTTAACTAGAGAAAAAAAAAGGTAAAAAAAAAACACAGCAGTAATAAAGAAATAATATAATATAATAATAGTCTATATCATTCCTCAGTTTCATTTCTCTTATTACTTTTCCATTATGAATTTTCTAATCATTCTCCCAATTTAGTTTTTAATCATTTATTATATATGCATATATCAATCAACCATATGTAGTATTATTTCATCTTTCTATATTTATATACATGTATCATATTTTATGTAATTTTTGGTTCATTTTATCTAGTTTATTGATTTTAACTGCAGTGTAATATTAATTCATATAAGTATTTCAGAATTATGATTGTATTCCTTTATTCATGAAAATGTACCATATTTTGTTGATTTTAAGATGTCTAATATATCACATTTAAGATCTCTGAAATCCAGATAGCGTGCTAATAATGATGAGCATGATCTTCGGCTTCTCTAGGGAGGACAAAGGTCAGTAAACTGTTTTTAACCCTCACCCTAGGATACTTTTTCATTGATTTTTAGAGAGAGTGGAAGAGAGAGGGAAAGACAGAGAGAAATATCGATGTGAGAGAAACACATCATTGGTTGCCTCCTGCACATGCCCTGACCAGGGCCCCGGCCGGGGAGGAGCCTGCAACCAAGGTAAGTGCCCTTGACTGGAATGGAACACAGGACCCTTTGGTCCGCAGGCTGATGCTCTATCCACTGAGCCAAACCAGCTAGGGTAAACTTCTTATATAAAGGGTTTTATTGTAAATAGTTTTGGCTCTATAAACAATATCATCACAGTCATAACTACTCAACTCTGCCATTGTAGCATGAAAGTAGCTAAAAACAACATATAAATGAAGGTACATGTCTGTGTTCTACTCAAACTTTAATTATGGATGCTGAAATTTTAATTTCATATTATATGTATTGCAAAATATCTTTTGATTATTTTCTAATTTTAAAAAATTAATAAAATTATTCTTATCTCATGGGCCAGATAAAGGGCCAGATTTCACCCACCCACCATAATTTGCTGACACCTGGTATATAGATAATAAAATGACATGCCCTCCTTTATAACATCTGTCAGTTCCCCTAGATTTTATCTCCCCTTTTCCTCCTTCCATGTAAATCTATCATATACTGATTCCCCAGGATTTCCCTCCTTCTCTTCTATTAATGTTCTCATTCCCCTGTATGACACCTAATTCCTCCCCAGTATTTCCCCACAGTCCTTCCCTTCTCCTGTCTTGTGACACCTGGTGGCTCTCCAATATTGTCATAAACTGTCTAAGAGCAAGAAGCTCAGCAATATACATTCCTGCCAGCTTCACTGTCCTAGTGTGGGTGCTTCTGGTCTCTGCTGCCTGCTTAGTCGGGACTGAAAATTGGACCTGGAACAAAGGATCTCATTTGAGTGAGGTCCCTGCATCCAGACAAAGACTCATCCTTCAAGTGAATACGAGGACAGTGACAGAGTCATCCCTATAATGTGAAAAAAATGCCATCTAGGTTCAGAATTTTAATACTTCAGAAAGCCTAATATGTCAGTTTTATGTATAATTAGTGAACATGCTTCTCCTATTATCCGCATCTCTGGCTGTAAGATTTATGAGTAGAAAAACTAGAAAAACCTTAATATGTCAACACATATGGTCAATGGACTCATGGTGATAAAATCAGCCCTTGCCCATTGTTACTGATAAGGAGATATGGTCAGAATTAGAACTTGGATTCATTATTTATTCATGCAAGTAATCTGCAGAAGGCATGTGTTGGTATGACTAAATATCTAGAAACTATAACAGGATAAATTAATAACATATTTTACATGGAAATAATATACCTCTTAATGTAAAATATTTAATAAAATAAAGTCAAAAGTCAAAAGCTCTGATGTTCCATGATGATGGGCAAACCAGTGATGTAATGAAAAATTCTGGCTCTTGTTACTGAGTTGGCCCAAATGCAGAAGTGTCCTGTCTTGACGTTTTCCTGCAGGGGGTGGACTGTTAATAAACAAATGGTGGAAAGAATGAAATAACCAACACTAATGAGGGAAGAAGGAGGGCCTGGTAGAAAGGAGCACAGGGAAGAGGAACGCCCGCCCCTCCCCACCCCCACACACACAAACGGTAATGCGCAAAGTCCCCACCAGGTGGCGCTGCAGCGGCAAATGCACCTCCAGCAGGCCTCCCCAATCACGCCAGATGCACCCCTGCTGCGGAGGGGACAAGCCTGGGGAAGCGGGCGAGGCCTGTGACCCACCGGGCTTCCTGGTTCCCGCAGCTGAGCCCGCCCCCATCAGCCAGTGTCGCGGGCAGCGGAGCCCTTGGGTGGGTCAAGGCTCGCTCCTGTGGAAGCCGCCACTGCCACCAGACCTTCTGCCCTGTCCCCTCCACCACCATGCTGGCGCTCATCTCTGGCCTGTGGGCTGGTTCCGCTCCCTCTTCTGGGAGGAGGAGATGGAGCTGATGTCCTGGGGCTGCAGCTCTGGGACAAGCCCACCTTCCTCACTGTCCTCACGGTGAGTGCCCTCCTGCTCACCCGCCTGGGCGGCCTCCCTCCATGCCACCCGGGAGGGGGAGGGGAGGGGGGGTTGAGCCTGCCAGTCCCTAGCAGGGGCCAGACTAGGACAGTTACTAAAAAAAAAATGTTTAATAGAATCTACCAAAATGTTAAAGGGTAAGTTTCATAGACATTTGTGTATTTTTGAGATGAGGAGTAGTATAAAAGTTTGTTTACATTTTTGTGAAGTGTTGAAACCACAAAGGTTAATCCAAGGAAAAGTTTATTACTGCTGAGAATTAGGGAAAGGAGACATTTGGGAAGATTGTAGAAATCTGAGCCTAGAATTATTGTTTTAAGAGTTTGTAGAAACCTTAATTGATTTTACCCTCATTTCATAGAGGCAGCTAGGAGAGCCAGAAAGGTTACGCAAAATTCCTAATTAATAGCAGAGATAAAATGAGAATCCAGGCCCAGTGCACTTCCTACCTTTCCTGTCAGCCTCTGTAGATCCAGTTGGGGTTAGAACCATAGAGCTGTGACTTAGGACATCTTAATCCTTTAAAAATGTTTTTTATGTGCAAATATGCTCCTCTTATGAGTCTAGACAGCATGATTTTGTGATAACAATGGCAAAAACAGTTTTTAAAGAAAATTTGCTGTGGCTCATGTCTAAAGGTTACCAAATCTGAACCTTTATTGTAGACATCAGCCTTCCAGTGAGGAATTCTCCCAATACAGCCTGAGCTGTGGACCTGAGGCATCCTGCCCAGGAGCCTCTCTTCAGGGTTTCTTACCCTCCCCATCCCCTGCCCTGCCCCCAGCCCCTGTCCCGCCCCCAGCCCCTGTCCTGCCCCATCCCCTGCCCTGTCCCCAGCCCCTGTCCCGCCCCCAGCCCCTGCCCCATTACTTTTCCAAGCAGACCCAGCCTCTCCAAAGCCCAGGGATCCCACCAGGAAGCTGTTTGAGTGCAATAATGCGTTTTAAAGCACCGACCCAGGACATTTCACAACTCAAAGCACTTTTTAAGTTTCTCAAAGATAAGTGGATGGTCACTGGACATGGATACAAAGTGCATTTTACACCTATAAAAACAGTTACTTAAATGGTATTTTCAGAAGATTTTTTTCTCATTATCAACATAATACAGGGTCATTAGTAGAAATTTTAAAAGAATAGTATACAGTAAAAGAAACCACTTCTCTCCACCATCCAAGGTTAACCACTGTCAGCATTTCTAAGTATTTCCTTTTGTCTTTTGTGAATGGAGATGTACAAATGCCTTTTTAAGAAGTTTTCAGGTGATACCATTTATTTTGTGTGTATCCTGACTTGTTTCCTTTTAGTTATGGTGAATGCGTTCTTCTACATCTAACACACTTCTTTTCCATTTCTTAAGGCACTCTTTATTTTTTCCAGTTTTGTTGAAAGTAATTGACATACTCCACTGTATAATATTAAGGCAGACAGATGATGGTTTGATTTATGTACATTGTGAAATGATTAGCACATTGGGTTCAACTAACATCCAATATGTGACAAACAAAATTGAAATTTTAATGGAGTAATTTGAGTTAAATTTCTCTTCAAAGTCAAAACCGCAATTCTTACATTCTATCGTGCTATATTTTTAAGGTTACACTGTTTCTTAAATTAGATATTGGATCTTATGTTTGGATCCGATTTCATAGTTTGCCCAGTTTTATATACTAGAATAACTTTCTTATTTTATTTCCTAAAAGAATTTTTTTAAATTAGAAAGTCTACAATGCTTTAGTGTTCATTTAAAAATTAACTTTAAGAATTCTGTATGGGAGAACCAAGATGGCAGCATAGGTTAACGCCGGAGTTTGCTGCCTCGAACAACCACTTCAAAAATACAACTAAAAGACGGAACAGACATCATCCAGAACCACAGGAAGGCTGGCTGAGTGGAAGTTCTACAACTAGGAGGAAAGAGGAAACCATACGAGACTCAGAGGAGGCGCAGTGCTGAAGTGAAATACTAAGGTGTGGAGTGCATGTGGAGCGGGCTGGTGGCTGAGGGCGCAGTTGTTGTTTTCAATCAGGAGGGAGTTTCAGACTCTGAGCTCCAGATCCGGGCGAGTCTCTAGGGACCCAGACTCAAACGGGAGAAGCGGGAAGGCAGCTTTCTCTCCGAGGTTTGCAGCGGTTGCAGAGCCGCTGGGGACAGAACTGAGAGCAGCCATAACTGCTCGCTCCTCCTGCCCTGTAGATCCCCTGGGACCCGCCCTCCCCAAGCCCTGCACAGAGGCATTTGCCAGAGAGCCTCAGGCAAAGGCTAGATTAGCACCGCCCTAGAAATTTAGCACAGTAGCGCTCCCACGGCAGACACAGCTGACTCTCATAGCCAGTTAGCCTGGAGGTCAATTCACCCCCGTATTGCCGAAAACAATCAAGGCTTAACTACAACAAGACTGCGCACAAAGACCACAAGGGGGTGCACCAAGAAAGCATAAAAAATGCAAAGACAAAAAAACATGACAGAAATGGAGGATATAGAGCTAAAAAATGCACTTTTGAGGGCTTTCAATAATGTGCTAGAAACTGCCGATAAATGTAGTGAGATCCTCAAGAAATCTAATGATACCCTCGATGTTGTGATAAAGAACCAACTAGAAATTAAGCATACACTGACTGAAATAAAGAATATTATACAGACACCCAACAGCAGACCAGAGGAGCGCAAGAATCAAGTCAAAGGTTTGAAATGCGAAGAAGCAAAAAACACCCAACTGGAAAAGCAAAATGAAAAAAGAATCCGAAAATACGAAGATAGTGTAAGGAGCCTCTGGGACAGCTTCAAGCGCACCAATATCAGAATTATAGGGGTGCCAGAAGATGAGAGACAGCAAGATATTGAAAACCTATTTGAAGAAATAATGACAGAAAACTTCCCCCACCTGGTGAAAGAAATAGACTTACAGGTCCAGGAAGCGCAGAGAACCCCAAACAAAAGGAATCCAAAAAGGACCACACCAAGACACATCATAATTAAAATGCCAAGAGCAAAAGACAAAGAGAGAATCCTAAAAGCAGCAAGAGAAAGAAAATCAGTTACCTACAAGGGAGTACCCATATGAATGTCAGCTGATTTCTCAACAGAAACTTTGCAGGCCAGAAGGGAGTGGCAAGAAATATTCAAAGTGATGGATACCAAGAACCTACAACCAAGACTACTTTATCCAGCAAAGCTATCATCAGAATTAAAGGTCAGATAAAGAGCTTCACAGATAAGGAAAAGCTAAAGGAGTTCATCACCACTAAACCAGTATTATATGAAATGCTGAAAGGTATCCTTTAAGAAGAGGAAGAAGAAGAAAAAGGTAAAGATACAAATTATGAACAACAAATATGCATCTATCAACAAATAAATCTAAGAATCAAGTGAATAAATAATATGATGTACAGAATGAACTGGTGATTATAATAGAACCAGGGACATAGAAAGGGAATGGACTGACTATTCTTGGGGGGGAAAGGGGAGTGGGAGATGCGGGAAGAGACTGGACAAAAATCGTGCACCTATGTATGAGGACAGTGGGTGGGGAGTGAGGGCGGAGGGTGGGGCGGGAACTGAGAGGAGGGGAGTTATGGGGGGGGAAAAGGAACAAATGTAATAAACTGAATAATAAAAATTTAATTTAAAAAAAAGACTCCAAATAAATGTGGCTTATTGATTAAGGCACCTTCTGATTTACAATATAACAGTCCAGTCCACCCCCATCACCATATATTTGACCCCTTTACCCTTTTCATCCTCCCCCACCCTGGATCAGTTTTCTATTGCTGTGTAACAGATTACCTGAATTCTCAGGGGTGAAGAGTCCAAGCACAAGAGTCCTCCATTAGGGTCTCACAAGGCTACTGGGAAGAATCCAGGCTGGACTTTCACCTGGAGGCTGGGCTGGGGGAGAATCTGCTTACTCACGTTGTGGGCAGTGGGTGGCAGGACAGAGGCTCCAGCTTTTGGCTGGGGCTGCGGCGTTCCCTACGCCGACATCAGTGCTTTGCTATTGGAGCTTCTCCAGCAGGCCTGCTTACTTCCTCCAGCCCCAGGAGAGTCTGCAGTCTGGTAAGGAGTTTTAGTGACCACAGGACATCCCAGCAAGTCACAGATCTGTCCCAACCTCCCGGTGCAGGCGCTGCAGGTCCGCCACCGCGCAGCAGGCGGCGCCGGGCTCGCCTCCTCCGCCTCCAGGGCCGCGCGCCGTGGGCCCGGTCCCGCGCCGTAGGCCCTTCCGCGCGCCGGCGGCCGCGATGGCGGACGTGTCCGAGAGGAAGCTGCAGCTGTCCGTGCTGTTGGCCTTCGCCTCCGGGGTGCTCGTGGGCTGGCAGGCGAACCGGCTGCGGAGGCGCTACCTGGACTGGAGGAAGCGGAGGCTGCAGGACAAGCTGGCGGTGATGCAGAAGAAACTGGACCTGGCCTGAGCCCCGCGGGCCCCGCCGCTCCCGCGCGCCCCCCTCGCCGCGCGCCCACCTCGCCTTGCCCGCGCGGGGCCTCCAGCCTGAGCCGGCCTCCTCCGCAGTGCCCAGTGCCGGTGAGCAGTGCCTACAGCGGCTCCAAGTCTACGGGAGACTTGGAAGTGGGGCGGGGGTCTGGGGCAGCCCACAGGAGGTGGCTTGCTCCCACGGACACCAGAAAGAGGAGGGAGCTTTGCTTTCCCCAGGAACTTGCACTGGTGTCTTAGCTCAGTTCATTGCTTGTGTTTGCTGGGAATTAATTACCACGTGCAATGTCGCTGCATTCAACTTAAAGTGTAAATACTGGGGAAAGCGAAAGGAAAAAAGAAAGAGTGGACCGAGGTGTCCCTGACACCCGTTCCCCTCTCATCAGTCTTTTCAGCAATGTCCTTGTTAGCACGTAGTCCTTGCATCCGTGTTTTGCACTCTCCAGTCTGAGTCCCTGGGTGATCCGCAGTCTGGCAGAATGGAAAGGAGAAGGGCCTGGAAGTCAGGAGCCTTGAATCTAGTCCTGGCTTTTCATCGGGGCTGTGCAGGCGCTCAGGGTGTCCGTTTTCTTACCTGTAACACCAGATCTTGTAGTTCATGTTTTAGCTCTACAATAGGATAAGTTGAAGTTAATGATTATTTCTCTCTCTTTTTTCTCTTTCTGTTCCCAACAGCTTGTCGAAGATGGATAGAAATCATCTGTCCTTACACTTTATGAGTCAATTTTATTTTTAAAATAAAATGTTAAACATCTTTGAAACTTTCATTAAAAGGACAAGGGGTATCTTGTCTGCCATGCAGTTCACTGCATCAAGAGATCTGCATGCCCAAAACTGATCTATTTGCATTTTTAAGCAGATACCTTGTTTCTTAAGGAATCTATGCTAGTTCCTGGTACAACTGCAAAGCAGAGTTGGCCTGGGCATGGTTATGAGTCCTTTTGGTCAGTTTTTTGTTTGTTTGTTTTACTGAACCTGATGAGAAAAGCAAGAGGCTATGTAGAAATAACTGGGGTAAGAGTGCTGTCTATAAGACATTTGCACTTTTCAGGAGGATGAAATGTGCATGTGAAGGAGAAACCCTCTTGAATAGAGCTTAGTGATAAATCCAAACTATATGTAAAAATCAAGAGTGAGGGACCAAGTCCCTGGTTATAGTGGATTTGCAAGAGGTGTTTTCTAGAACACTGCCCTTGCTTGTTCCTCTAAAGATTAATTTTTTGTCTTAGCCAATTTAATGGCAGCTCCAGGTTAACACCAGGAAATTCAGAAAAGTTGTTTCCACAGAAAGCTTTATTTTATCCATTTCACTGGAGCCATTATGCTTTGTTAGTTCCAACCTTATGTTCATTCTGTGAATGCAGCACTCAGGGACTGGCATGCAGGTGCTGAGAGCTCTGTCCCATCTGGGCTGCAGGTTGCTGAAGTATCCTCGTCGCCATTGCTCATTCCAAGTCACCGAGAGGCTCCAGAGCTCAGGCTCTTTGAGACAAGGCAGGTTTCTTAAGGCACATGGTGCTCCCTGGCGTTTCCCATTACAGTGTACTTACATGGAGCCCCCTGACACACTCATCTCCCTCTCCTGTCTCACCTCAGGGCATGTACTGCTCATCCCCCAAGTCCTATCCAGGTGCTTATGTGGCTTCAGCCACCCCATTCCACTCCTAATCGTTCTCTCGTTTTCTGCCTCCTGCCTCTTCACACTGGCCCTGTGTCCCCAGCTCTGTGGTGGGCAATTCCCTTTGACATTGGTTCTGTCACCATTTCTCCTCTAGCCATCTACCCCTTGCCCTACATAAATGGGTGTTGGGTTTTCCCTAAAAACATTGTCTCACGTGGAGATGTGACTTTTTAAATGGTAGCAAAATTGGCAATAGAAAGGTTGGGAGATAGGTTATGATGCCAGTCATATACCTTGGAAATAAACTGTTCACTCATGGAAATACATGTTTCAGCAACCGCCCCACCACTCCCCCCCTAGTAATTTCGATGATGATGCTGTTCCAGGACTCACAGGAATAAATGCTTGTAATTCTGAATATGGAACAAAAATATGTAAAATTGAAGTCATATTTCTACCTGAGGTGAACAAGTGTAATATACTTTTTTCATCCTTCACTGCTCATATTTACACATATATGTAGGGGGGGGGGTATTTTTTCCTTCAACAGAGTTAAACTGTATTCATTTCCATTTAAAATAAGCACATCCCTTGCCCAGCCAGCATGGCTCAGTGGTTGAGCATCGACCTATGAACCTGGAGGTCATGGTTCGATTCCCGGTCAGGGCACATGCCCGGGCTGCCAGCTCGATCCCCAGTGTGGGGCATGCAGGAGGCAGCTGATCAATGATTCTCTCTCCCTCTCTCTCTGAAATCAATAT
>NW_005871765.1:185794-247061 GCF_000147115.1 Myotis lucifugus | reverse complement strand
GATCTACCCCCGCTTCTCAGGTAATCTGGCCCCCCCGGGCAAGAAGTTGGAGGAGGGAACAGATACAGAGTACAAGAAGAGATATAGTCTCACTCTCTCCCTACAGGAGTCACAGACTAGCTGGGATAGTTTGTTTCAGCCCACATGTTGTATAATGTTCTACTAGTCTCTGCTCCTCCCCCGCGTCGCCCCCGCCCGCTGCTCACACATAAAAATGGATCTTTTGTCCGAGAGAACATAAAGTTATAATATGAGTAGACGGATTCCCCCCGTCTCTCGCCTAGAGCAGTGGTTCTCAACCTGGGCCGCACATTAGAATCACCTGGGAATCTTTTTAAAATCCTGATTCCTGGGCCTCATCCTCCAGAAATTCTGTTTCGTTGTTACTAATGATGAGGCCCAGAAATCAGGATTTTAAAAAGATTCCCAGGTGATTCTAATGTGCAGCCAAGGTTGAGAACCACTGGCCTAGAGGAGAGACTGTTGGGGTGCTTGTCATGTTCTGAATCCTAATGTTCTGAGTGACGTGGGGGAGTGTTCAGTGTGAAAACTGAGGTGGGCGCTTGTTGTCACTTTAAATTATACTTGAAGAAAAAAAGTACACAAACAGCATGGCCACTGGGCCAGTGGCATCATTGTGTGTGGTTCTGAAGGAGCCTAGCAGCTCCTCGGGTGAAAGTTGAGCTCCGATCCTCATTCTTGTTCAGTGTAGTGGAGCGTGGGGATTGGTTTATAGGATCCAGTCCCACTTGGGGAAATGTCACTTCAGTCTGAGAGTAGATGTAAAATGGGGATGATTATTCGCTCACAGGCCTGCTGTAGAACAGAGTCCCCATCCTCACAGAAATCAGGATGGCCACGTGCAAACCTAGAATGAAAAGTCAGCCACACCCCATGTGGCCAAGAACTAGAAACTGCCCTTTGCAAGGAGCGTAGGCAACAGAACTGGGGGTCCCGGCGGGCGGAGGGCTAGAGGAGAGCTGTCCTTGCGGTTAAGAGTTTAAGGTGCTCAGATGGTATCAGGTTGGTTTAGCAAAACTGGCATCAGAAAGTAGTGGCATAACACCAGGGCCCTGCAGTCACGTGGCAACACTGAGACCGTGGGAACCCCCGCCTCTGGGTGCCGGTTACAGACGCCACGTGGCGGGGCTGAGGGCTCCGACCTGCGGTGGCGGGGTCTGGGGACAGGACCTCCTCCAGAAAGTCTCCCTGAGCCCGGGCAGCATCAGGCTGTGCGACGAGCGCCCGCTGATGGCGTCACCAGGTGACGTCACCTAGAGGGGCCGCTCGCCCGCTCAGAGGCGAGGAGGTGCAGGCTGAGCGGCCACGCGCCTCCCACAGCCCCGGCAGCGCCCGGAGCTGAAGCTGCAGGTCCGACCTGCTGTCACCGGGCCTGGACAGTGCGGAGCCCGGCCCTGGCGGCGAGTGCGGGGCGCCTGAATCCCGGGAGCCGCCCGGACCCACGGGCCTTCCCAGCTAGACCACTCCCCTCACCAAACCCGGGTCTGACCCTCATCCTCCCCACCAGACCCCAGGGGCCCAACCTCCCAAACGGTGACCTTTGACTGCGCGCCCTCACCCTAACATTTCAGTCTCCGAGCCTAACACCTCCCGAACCCCCTCACCTTTGAATCTAATCTTTTAACGGGAACCATTGCCAACCACATCTGGCCCAGCACCACTCCACTCTCCAGTCCCCTTTCCCGCAGCCTTCCTCCATGGAAGCTGCTATTGCTTACCGTGAACGCAAATGAAATAGGATTAATCAAAGAATATCTCCACCAAAAACCTTGAACTAAAGAAGAAATAAAGTCTAACTAATATACATGAGAAAAGTTAACTTCAAAGGTAATCAAGTAATTGCAAAGGAAAGATTCCTGGAGCATTTAAAAAATCAATATTAGTGCTGGGGAGGGTGTGATGAAACAGACACCGGATAGCACTGCTCCGAAGTACAGGGGGCAGCCTTTCTGGAGACAGTTTGACAGGATGTAGCAAATATTCAGGCTCCTGGGCTGGATGATTACATATCCAGGAATTTATCACACATAATAATCAAAAAGTTGGGCCAGATATTAATGTATTAAAACGTTCATCACAGTGTCACTCTTTTTAAAAAAATATTTTTTTAATTGATTTCAGAGAGGAAGGGAGGAGAGAGAAACATCAATGATGAAAGAGAATCATTGATTGGCTGCCTCCTGCAACCCTAATGGGGATGTGCCCGAACCAAGGTACATGCCCTTGACCAGAATTGAACCTGGGACCCCTTAGTTCACAGGCTGACGCTCTATCCATTGAGCCAAACCGGCCAGGGCTGCAGTTTATTTTTATTTATTTACTAGAGGCCTGGTGCACAAAATTTGTGCACAGGTAGGGTACCAAGGCCTGGCCGGCGATCAGGGCCAATCTGTGGGGCAGTGGGTGGGGCAATCGGGGGGCCCCCGCTAGCACCCACCTTGGCCGGCCTGATGCCAGTCCTACCCCCCACTGTCACTGCCACTGGCCTCCCTCTGCAGGTGACTGGTGGGGCTATCAGGGGCCCCCTGCTGGCACCCGCCTTGGCTGGCCTGGGGCCTGCGGGCTGGGGGCAGCTCCTGTGTTGAGTGTCTGCACCATGGTGGTCAGTGCGCGTCATAAGGACCGGTCATTCTGCCGTTCAGTCGATTTGCGTATTAGGCTTTTATTATATAGATTTTTTAATCCTCGCCTGAGGATATTTTTCCATTGATTTTTGGAGAGTAGAAGAGAGAGGAAAAGTCAGAGAGAAATATCAATGTGAGAGAAACACATTGATTGGTTGCCTCCTGCACACCCCTGACCAGGGCCCCGGCCAGGGAGGAGCCTGCAACCGATATACGTGCCCTTGACCAGAATTGAACCTGGGATCCTTCAGTTCACAGGCTGATGCTCTATCCATTGAGCCAAACTGGCTAGGGTGCAGTTTATTTTGAAATACATAAAAAAAAAAATAAGGCAGACTAATGAATAGATGGATCAAATAAGTAGAGTAAAATGTTAATGGTAGAATCTAGCTAGTGGATTGTTCACTATAAAATTCTTTCTACTTTATTGTATGTGTCAATCATAAAATATTGAGGAAAAGATTAAATTTTTTCCCCTAGGGTTACATGATGTTTAAGAATAAATATGACATTTTAACATCTCCATTTATTATAGGTTGATAGTTTGCTTTCTGGGTGTCGATGGAAAGGAGCTCTACAAGCCAGTAAAAGGCGAGATATTTACCAAAGGTAAAGCATACTCAATGTTATGAGCTGCCCAAGAACTGTACGTGCATTGCAATGAGCTGTGTTTATAGCATTGAAACTGAGGCATTATTTCTTTCCTTTTTTTATTAGTACAGTTTTCTTTTTTAAATTTTTTTTAATTTCTAAACCCAGTTGGATTTATTTTTATAAACTTGATGAGCACGTTGTATCTGAGGAATAATCCTAAAGTGATTCATAAATTTGCTAAACTCTAGCTTCCACATATCCTTCAACAAGATCTCAAAGAAAATACAAGTATATACTCCATTATTTTTAAATAGCAAAATAAATAAAACCAAGATCAATAAAAAAATGAAGCCATTAAAATATAGGCTAGGATGTATTTATTCTTTTAAATCTTAAAATAGTTCTAAAGATCTTACTCATTTTTAATTTCTTTAAAACAGAACTAAAATAATTAATTTGCCTTCTCCAATGTTTTCTTTCAGAAAAAAAATAAGGCTGAATTTTCTGCAACCATTTCTCTTAATTGCTGTTCCATATATGCCACAGCATAAAAAGAGATTTTCATTTACTCAAAGTGAAGTTTGACCAGAAATAATTAGCAAATTGTTAGAAAATAATAACTATAAGAAAATTGATATAAGACAATGATGGCGAACCTATGACATGTGTGTCAGAGGTGACACACAAACTCATTTTTTGGTTGATTTTTCTTTGTTAAATGGCATTTAAATATATAAAATAAATATCAAAAATATAAATCTTTGTTTTACTATGGTTGCAAATATCAAAAAATTTCTAAATGTGACACGGCACCAGAGTTAAGTTAGGGTTTTTCAAAATGCTGAGCTCAAAAGGTTCGCCATCACTGATATAAGATAATACAAACTCCAGTACCCTTAGATAAATCACGTGGAAATCCTTTAGCTTCATTTGGATATACAGTTAGATGACTCCATTATGTGGAAAATGTAATTGCATTCTTAAACATATATTCACTTCCCCAAGCTCTGGAAGGTCATCTTTTTTCTGCAAATCAGAAGTCATTTGTTAAATTTAAAAGATATCACATTTCATATTACCTTTAAAGTTTAAAAAAACACTAATAATGAAAAATAATATTGAGGTAACAATGAATGAAATTTTTGGAAATGTATTTAAAATCTTTCTTGCAATTACCTATATCTACCAGGTCTAAATACTGGAATGTTAAGATTAAACTGAGAATTAGAGATGTTCAGCCCTAGCTGGTTTGGCTCAGTGGATAGAGTGTTGGCCTGCAGACCAAAGGGTTCCAGGTTCAATTCCGGTCAAGGGCAGGTACCTTGATTGCAGGATCCTCTCTGGCCCAGGCCCTGGTCAGGGCTTGTGTAGGAGACAACCAATGGATGTGTTTCTCTCACATTGATGTTTCTCTCTGTCTTTCCCTCTCTCTTCCACTCTTTATAAAAAAAATAAAGAAATAAATCAATGGAAAAATATCCTCTGAAGAGGATTAACAACAACAACAAAAAATGTTCAAAAGAGGTAACTTAATTTATTTTGTACTCTGTATGTACCAAGCAGTGTGGTCCACACTGTGAAAACTTTTCTTAATTTTCACAATATACC
Organism: Myotis lucifugus; assembly: GCF_000147115.1. Lineage (NCBI taxonomy): Eukaryota > Metazoa > Chordata > Mammalia > Chiroptera > Vespertilionidae > Myotis > Myotis lucifugus. Next base: position 242,214 of record NW_005871765.1, on the reverse strand, counting down.
ATGAGAAAATTGAGGTTCACAGTGATTAGTGAAAGGGTTAAAGAGAATAAAATGAGGCAAAGAAAACCTTATTATGTTTAGCAGATATTTTGCAGAAAGCTTGCAGCCTTGATCACAGCATAGCTCAGATAACTAGAAGACACCTGGCATGGGAGGAACCAAGGACGGACCAGCCAGCAAAAATTAATAAAAACCTATCTCTCCCTGCTCTCTTCGCTGATGCCTTTCTAGGTCTCAGCCCACCTGCACCCAGATGGTCAGAATAAATCTTTTTTGATACATTATGGTCTCATGTCATAGGTGCATGACTGCGGCCCACTCCGAACCTTTCAGTTAGTTAATTTCTCTAACATTACTTTGCTCTGAGACATTAGAGTTGAAGGGGCAATAAAAATACCTTAAGTTTGCTGAGAAAAAAAGGGTTCAGTGAAGCAAGAGGAAAAACGTTGCTGAAGTTGCCACGCAGAAGCAGGCTTTGGTCCATTAGAATCCAGTGGAGGAATTACATGGTGGCCTCACTTGGGTCTGGGAGAAACCACCTAAACCTGAAGGTGGTGGGCTTGCTGTTGTGACAGCAACTATAGAAACTGCTGAGTGAACGTGGTGGCTGAGGCAGGACTGTGGGAGGTCCTTGGCCTGTGTAGGCCCAGGTCTGTGACCTGGTCAGAAATCTGTCTATTAACAATTCCAATTTCCTTAAGGTGGGAAAACTGTTCTCTTGGTGGATAAGAGGTTTTGTTTTGTTTTGTTTTGATTTTTAAAAAATCCCTGGGAGAGTTTAAAATTAAATAGAGTGTAAAATTATATAGTCATGATGAGCTAAATCATATTAGAATAGTAATAAGTTTGAATTAAGTTTAGGACATTATTAAGATAATTTCCAGAGGGGTGGTTTTCGGTGGAGGGAGGCAAAGGGGAGGATCTTGGGGGACATCTGTAATAGTGTCAACAATAAAGATAATCTATGTGTTTGGGGTATTTAAAGAGTTTATAACATTCGAAAGAACATGAGGTTCCTTCTACTAGCTTAAATGATAATCTTTTGAAGAACTTTTTTTTTTTTAAATATATATTTTATTGACTTTTTACAGAGAGGAAGGAAGAGGGATAGAGAGTTAGAAACATCGATGAGAGAGTAACATCGATCAGTTGCCTGCTGAACACTCCCTACTTGGAATGTGCCCACAACCAAGGTACATGCCCTTGACCGGAATCGAACCTGGGACCCTTGAGTCCGCAGGCCGACGCTCTATCCACTGAGCCAAACCGGTTACGGCAGAACTTTTACCTTATGCATATATGCATGGCCCATGGACACAGACAATGGGGTGGTGAGGGCCTGGGGTGGAGGGACAGGGACAGGCTGGAGGAGAAAGGGGGGCGAGAGGGGGGGAAGAAAGGGGACATGTTATATTTTCAACAATAAAGAATTATTCTTTTTTTAAAAAATATATTTTATTGATTTTTTTACAGAGAGGAAGAGAGAGGGATAGAGAGTTAGAAACATTGATGAGAGAGAAACATCAATTCAGCTGCCTCCGGCACACTCCCTACTGGGGATGTGCCCACAACCAAAGTACATGTCCTTGCCTGGAATCGAACCCAGGACCCTTCAGTCTGTAGGCCGATGCTCTATCCACAGAGCCAAACTGGTTAGGGCAAGAATTATTCTTTAAAAAGAAATTTTACTTAAGTCAAGCATCCAAAGTGCATAAAAGCAAAATTAAATTTATATGAATTTTAAAATATCTAAGGGAACTTAATTAGCTACATTTATTAGTTGGAGTGATTGTTTAAAGAATTTAGGTCAAGTTAAATTAAACAATAATGAAAGAACGTGAAGGTGATTGTATTTGTTTTGCTAGAATTTAAAATAGAGTAAGATTTATAGGCTGAATTTTAAGCCCCAGGGAAAACTAGGTCTTTAAATTTTATTTTAATAAAATAATTAGTTTTAAACCCAAGTAACCATAAAATAGTCTTCTCTGTGTATCAAAAGATCCCCTATAGCTGTTGTCGGCAAACTGCAGCTTGCGAGCCACATGCGGCTCTTTGGCCCCTTGAGTGTGGCTCTTCCTAAGCCTTAGGAGTATCCTAATTAAGTTCATAACAATGTGCCTACCTATATAGTTTAAGTTTAAAAAATTTGGCTCTCAAAAGAAATTTCATGCCCCGGTGAGGTTGAAACGGCCCCAGTGAGGTTGAAACAGCTCCAGTGAGGTTGAAACGGCCCCTTTGAGGCTGAGATGGCCCCTGTGAGGTTGAGATGGCCTCTGTGAGTTCGAGACGGCCCCTGTGAGGCTGAGACAGACCCGAGGAGGCTGGGATGGCCCCGGTGAGGCTGAGACGGCCCCGGTGAGATTGAATCGGCCCCGGTGAGATTGAATCGTCACTGATGAGGTAGAGATGGCCCCAGTGAGGTCAAGACGGCCCCGGTGGGGTTGAAATGGCCCCGGTGAGGTTGAATCGGCTCCGGTGAGGCTGAAACAGCCGCAGTGAGGCTGAGACAGCCCCAGTGAGCCTGCAACGGCCCCGGTGGGGTTGAAATGGCCCCGGTGAGGTTGAATCGGCTCCGGTGAGGCTGAAACAGCCGCAGTGAGGCTGAGACAGCCCCAGTGAGCCTGCAACGGCTCTGGTGGGGTTGAAATGGCCCTGGTGAGGTTGAAACGGCCCCTGTGAGGCCGAGATGGCCCCTGTGAGGTTGAGACAGCCCCTGTGAGGTCGAGACAGCCCCTGTGAGGCTGAGACGGCCCCAGTGAGTTCACTCATTTACGGATAATAAGAAACATTATAGACTGATGAACAAAAATGGATACAGAGGCAGAGCAGCATTGAGCAGAATGTCAAACTACAGTGAGAACCTTGGGGAGGGTTGTGGGGAGTAATAGATCAACCGAAAGACTTATATGCATGCATATGAGAATAACTAATGGACACAAGACACTGGGGGGTGGGGGAAGCCGGGGGAATGTCAAGGGGGAGAAAAAAGGAGACATGTGTAATACTCTTTGTAATACTTTAAGAAATAAAAAAAAAAAGAAAAGAAATTTCAATCGTTGTACTGTTGATATTTGGCTCTGTTGACTAATGAGTTTGCCGACCACTGCCGTATAGTATAGGGCCTATACAGTCATTTTAAAAACTCACATTGAGACTTGCACGTCTGAAAGTGTACTTTAGCCCGTATGTGTGCTTAATAATTGGCTGGAGGGAGACAGAGTAAAAATAATTTCTACTGAAACCTTCAAAGACATGTTCAGGCTTCCTTGCACCCCATGATGCTAAGTAGTGGCCATTCCTTTCTAACTGACCTGTTGGGGCTTTGCTCCTCAGCCTGGGAGTTTTGAAATTTTATCACGATGTCTTTGTCATTTTTATCTTGCTCAACATTCAGTGCTTCTTTTCAGTTTGAAAACTCGTGCCTCTCGTGAGCTCAGGGAAGTTTTCATTTACTAATGTTACTAAATTATGTTTTTTATTCTGCGCCTCTGCTTCCCCCTGAAACACCTTTGAGTCAGGAACTGAGCCTCCTGGCTGTACCCTACTCTGTTGGTCTCATCTCCCCTAGTAGTTTTTGTTTGCACCTGGGAGATTCTTTTAAGTTAAAAGACTTTCTCTTTTAACTTTCTATGAAATGTTTGGTTTCAGTAGACATATTATTTACAAATGTGTGTTTTTTCTTTTTGTTTAATTGTTCTTTCTTTTTTTTATAACATCATGTTCCTGTTTTCAGATTATCTCCTTACTAATCTCATAATTAGGAAAAAAATTAAAATTTTTCTTCTGTTCTCTGAGTTGTCTTTGTTTCCTCTGGGCTCAGATTATTTATTTATTTGATTTTGGTTAGTCTTAAATTTTATCTTCCATGTGTAGGGAGTGGCTATAGGGTCAAGCCTCGGACTGACCTGTGGCCGGGCCACAAACAAGTCCCAGCTTGGAGGGCAGAGCCCTCCTAGCATAATTAAGCTTGACCTTATAGTCCTCCCTTGTTCCTAGGTAGCTAATGGGCTGTGGGAGGTGCAGCAGGTGCTGCCAAAACAAGGTGAAACTTGCAATAACATTGTAAACATGTTGACCACTTCCCTTGTTTTGCTTTGTGTGCTCTGACTATAAAATAAAGCTTTGGCTTGCAGGCTGGGTCACTATGTCCTCATCCAGGCACAAGTGAACATACATAGCCCCAACTGTATTCTCTTGTCTGTCTTCTTTAATCCTTCACTGCCCCTCCTCAGGTTCACCCCTGGCCGTGCTGAATGCAGTTCACCATGTTGCTGGTTTTCTTTATTACGTCCAGTGGTGCTTGGGTTTTCCATTTTTATTTAAGAATGAGGGCCTAGGTTGATTATTGTAGAGAACCTTATAGGTTTTTCTACTGTTGTATATCTAGATCTCCTTCCTACTGGTACTCCCTGAATGAGAATGAAGTTCTCTGTGTGTGGGCAGGCATTTGCAGGGGCTGGGAGTGAGCCTTTAGCCTGAGGAGCCCACAGTGCCAGAGTAGGGTGGGCTGTACCCTGGTGTACAGGGAAGTTCTTTAGCACCTAGAAGTCTCCCCAGGTCATTCGTTAACTTGTTTTAGAGAAGAGTGCCCTGGTAAGGAGGGAGAGCAGTGAGGGGTGAGGTAAGAGAAAGGGGAGCTAACTGTCAGGCTTTCTGTACATAAATAGACTTATTTAATAGTCAAAGACTTATAGAAGGGCCTTAACTAAATCTGGATTTAATCAGCATCTTTACTCTCTCCCTGCATAATAGAAAGACCTTGGATTGCCCTAAGACTGATTTCCCTCTTTATCACTTAGGTGTTATGAATATGATTTAATTTATAAAATACATTAATATATAAATAACATAATATTTAAAGTAGCCTCAGCTGTAGCTCATTTTTGGTGGTTTTTATAGTTCTCACTTGGATGTCTAAGACTTAAGCTAAATGCTATGAGCTGTCTGTGGAATAACTAAAACTCTAAGTGAATGGACAGGCCAAGGTCAAGGGGACATGCATGTGATGGGAAGAGGCCGCTGTGGGGTCCTCGGCTCTGCCTCCGCATCGTTATTACCATTGACGGGCTGTGCTCCCCTTTTAGAACCTCACTTTCTCCATCTGGAGGGAGGGTGGCTCTAAGGGTTGAATGAGGCGATGCCTGTAAACTGTTAGCATCCCTCTTGGTGCACACTACCTGTTAGCCGTATCCTCATTCTTAGTGTCCTCTTGGCTGGGTCCTAGGCTTGTGGGCTTTAGGGTAGGTGGAGAAGCATTTTCAAGTCCGGTGCTGTCCTTATTTTAGAGGCAGGACTCTGAAGCCTGGGGTCACTTAGCTTTCTGAGCTTTGTTTATCATATCTGTGTGCCTGAGAGCAGGGCTGTGAGTATCCCAGGCTAATGGGTGGAAAAGCATTTACATGTGCACTTTTAAACATAAACCATACAATTACTAACTGCCTTACCTGCTTAAAGACTTCTGTATGATTTTTTTAAATGTGTATTTTTTTATTTCAGAGAGGGAGGGAGAGGGAGAGAGATAGAAACATCAATAATGAGAGAGAATCATTGATTGGCTGCCTCCTGCACACCCCTACTGGGGATGAGCCTCTAACCTGGGCATGTGCCCTGATTGGAAATCGAACCATGACCTCCTGGTTCATAGGTCAACAGTCAATCACTGAGCAACACTCGCCAGGCATTTGGGATTGGGGCCCATCTTTACGACAAACCCACTCTGCCTAGAATGTAGCCCTTACCAACTACAAAGCATCTACAGCAGGCGTGCTCAAACTACGGCCCGCGGGCCACATGCAGCCTGCCAAAAACATTTATCCGGCCCGCCAGGTGTTTTTGCCGCTGCCTGTCCTGCTTAGCAGCTGACCCGTCCCAGGCCCGCAGTGCGCATGTGTGGAATGTCTGAGGGACAGTGAACTGGCCCCCTGTTTAAAAAGTTTGGGGACCTCTGATCTACAGTACCTAGAAGGGAACAAAACAAAAAACAAGTTATTTCATTTGGTTTATATTCCAACTTACTCATTTACATTTCTTTTCATCTTACTGTGTAAGGGTGGCCTAGTCTCATACTGGTATTAACTTTGTCTTCCAGCAACTATTGGAGTTGTCTTTTCTTTAAAAGTGAATATAATAGGAGAACCAAGATGGTGGCATAGGTAAACACCGGAAATTGCTGCCTCCCACAACAACTTCAAAAATACAACTAAAAGACAAAACGGACATCATCCAGAACTACAGGAAGGCTGGCTGAATGGAAATTCTACAACTAGAAGGAAGGAGAAAAGTACACTGAGACTCAGAGGAGGGGCGGTGTGGAAGTAAAGTGCAGAGGTACGGAGGCCCACAGGACAAGGGCTGGCAACTGAGGACGCAGCTGTCTTTTTGAATCAGGAGGGAGACACAAGCTCCCGACTGCTCTGAACGCCAGTTCCGGGAAGTCTCTGGGGACCCAGACTCATACGGGGAGAAACTGGACTGTCTGGCAGTGGGCAGAACTCGGAAATCGAGGGCGGCTTTCTCTCAGCGGTGCTTGCAGCGATTGCTGAGAAGCGGGGCCTCTTAGGGCAGGACTAAGGATCAGCCATAGCTGCTTGCTCCGCCCTGTTGATTCCCTGAGACCCCGCCCCACCCAAGCGGTGTGCAGAGGCTTTTGCATATGAATGCCCTGGCCCTTTGCAATCTGAAAATTACCTAACAAACTTCAGCTGGGCCAGACAGACCCAGAACTTCCAAGAGAAGGCCCAAGGCAGCTTGCATTGCTTCACAGCTGGGCCTCATCTGGGCACCTCCAAACCCCAAACAATGAAGGGGAATCTGCAGATCTCTTCGTAGCTCCTTCTGGGTAGCCTCAGGCAGAGGCTAAATTAGCACCTCCTTAGATCCAAGAGCCAGTGTACCCAGTAGTCAGAGTGGGATCATCCAGATTACAACTCCTCAGATCCATAAGGGACACAGTCAGGGGGCAGACTCAGCACCAAGGCCCCACTGAAGCAAATCTTGCCCCAAAAGGGTGTCTTCAGCACAGAAGTTCTCCCACCGTAGACACAGCTGATTCTCACAGCCAATTGGCCTGGAGGTCAATTCCTCCCAGTGATACCTACAACAATCAAGGCTTAACTACAAGACTGTGCACAAAGCCCACAAAGGGGTGCACCAAGAGTGTCCACCTCAGGTAATTGGAGAGACTGAGCCACTGGGCCCTATAGGACACCTAGCACACAAAGCCACTCTACCAACACAGGGAAGCATAAAAATGCGGAGACAAAGAAACAGGTCACAAATGACAGAAATGGAGGAAAGCAAACTACTGGATATAGAGTTCAAAACCACGGTTATAAGGTTTTTCAAGAATTTTCTAGAAACCGCCGATAAATTTAGTGAGACCCTGGAGGATATGAAAAAAGACCAACTAGAAATTAAGCATACACTGACTGAAATAAAGAATAATATACAGAGATCCAACAGCAGACAAGAGGATCGCAAGAATCAAGTCAAAGATTTGAAATACGAAGAAGCAAAAAATACCCAACCAGAAAAGCAAAAAGAAAAAAGAATCCAAAAATATGAAGATAGTGTAAGGAGCCTCTGGGACAACTTCAAGCACACTAACATCTGAATTATAGGGGTGCCAGAAGAAGAGAGAGAACAAGATATTGAAAACTTATTTGAAGAAATAATGACAGAAAACTTCCCCTACCTGGTGAAAGAAATAGACTTACAAGTCTAGGAAGCGCATAGAACCCCAAACAAAAGGAATCCAAAGAGGACCACACCATTTCAAATGTTTAACTCCCTGCCCAAGTATCCTATGGACCAATCCCAGCTCAACAGTCCTTGTAGACTTTCTTCAAACCTTACACATCATCTCACTTAATAGTGCTGTGTATTAAAAAAAAATGGGAAGGGATTAAAGTATTGGATATATTTCTCTACAACCTCACATCCCATAGAACACGGCCAACCATTGAAATGCGGCCCGGTCAGGAGCTGTGGCCCTACCCATCTCCATATCATTCCATTGAGGACGTTGTTTTCCTCAGTGATTCAGGCTTTCACTCTTGTTAGACCTTGATGTGAATCAGTTCTTGCTACTTCAGCAGGGCTGCTGGAACAACCTCACTGTGTCCTAATAGACTGTCTGATTGTCCTAGGTCAGCCATTACACAGGAACACAGATGTGGTGGAAGGTTCCTGACACCTCCTGGCTCAGTACACGCTCTGTCTTTGCAGACCTCTAAGGAGGACATTATGGAGGTGGTGACCCATGGGCCCGGCTACACCACCAACCAGGTCAGGGTGCAGGTGAACCAGGCTGATGACACCATCCAGTATCTGTCTGAGGTGAGAGCTGGCCCCAGATGGTTTCCACACCCAGGACCTCAACATGACCAAGGAGGGCTGAGAATCCAGACTTCAATCTGCAAACTCCCCCAGGGCCCTTCCAGGGCTTTTCCACTAGCGTGTCCACAGACATATAACAAAGCAATCTAGACCTCTACTCCCCCCACCAGCTACACAAGAGAATAGAAAGACACTCCTCACATATTTGTGGGAATTTTAAAGACTATAATAAGTTGTTTTATCTCACAGTAGGCCAGGAGCACATTTGGATTTTGCTATTTTGATGTTGTAACTACTCGCCCCAGGTAACCTGTGGAGCAGTCAGCTCCACTGTCCTTTCAGACCTTCTCTAAGCCTCACTCATCATCACACTTGACTGGGTGGTTTGTCAAAAATATGGGAGGAAGCAAAGTACTGGATACTTTTCTCTGCAATTTGTCATCTCACAGAGCAGGGCAAACCACCCTAGGCCCACTGGGTCAGGAGCTGTGGCCTACACACCCCCATATCATCCCATAAAGGACGCAGTCTTCCTCAGGGACGCAGCCTTTCAGGGTTGTTGACCGTGACATGATGCATCTCTGCTGCTAGTTCAGCAGGGCTGCTGGGAACATCCTCACTGTGTCCTAACAGACAGTCTCAGTTTGCCAGGGCTGCCATGGGGTAGAGCCGCAGATTGGGGTGGAAGGTTTCTGAAGCCTCCTGGCCCGGTACCGGGCTCTGTCTTTGTAGAGCCCCAACCGGGACATCACTGAAGGGCTGGTCAACGGGTTCAACTACTCGACCTCCCTCGACCCGGGGAAGGTGCATCGGGCCACAGACACCATCCAGGGCTGGACTCAGGTGAGAACTGGCCTTGAGGGTCTCTACACCCACAAACTCAAGACAACCTGGCAGTGCCCAGAACCCAGACTCAAATCTGGGGGCCCTAAGAGGCCCTCCCACGGCCCCTAGGGTGTGCCTCAGCCCCATGACAGAGGAATCCAGGCCTCCACTCTTCCCTCCAGTTACATGGGAGAGTAGAAAGACGCTCCTCATATATTTGTGGAAATATTAGAGTGAAATAATATTGTTTCACTTCATGGTAGACCAGGATCACTTTTGCCTATCGCTGTTTTTATTATTTAAACTACCCTTGCCAGTATCCTGTGGAGCACTCAGCTCCACTGTCCTTGCAGACCTGGCCCAATAACGGAGGTCCTTTGGCCAGCGATGCAGCCTTTCAGTGCCGTTGGACATGGGCCTAATGCGGTTCAGCTGCCATGTCAGCAGTGCTGCCCGGAACACTGATGTGTGTCGGAATGGACTGCGTTAGGTTGCTTGCTTGGGCTGCCATAACATAGGACCACACTGGGTGGTGTCAGCAGCAGACATTCATTTTCTCACAATTCCAGAGGCTAGAAGTGAGAGATGGTGCTGTCAGTGGGGCTGGTTTCTCCTGAGGGGTAGGTCCTTAGCTTGTAGATGGCTGTCTTCTCTCTGTGTGTCACATGGACTCCCCTCTGCACTGCCACGTGCCCTCCCCTCCTCTTCTAAGGACACTGTTCAGATTAGATCAAGACCCACACCACTGATTTCACCTTAATGACTTGCTTAAAGACTAAAACTCAAATGCAGACACATAATGAAGTTCTAGGGATCCCAAAGTCATGGAATTGGGGGGACACAATTCAGATCACAACATGTACCACCCCCTCTGGAGATTGACGCCCACTGCTGGTGGAAGGACGAGCACATGTAAAATGTAACGGCTGCAGGCAGATTCCAAATCCAAAGGGCTGTAGCAGGGACGGTGCCAACAGCAGTTTCTGATGATGGCTGCTGCCTTGCTCCCAGCCTGGCCCAGGGTTTTCTCACTCATTTAAATTTTCACCTGTCTGATGTCGGGCTGTCCAAGGCAATCACAGTGTTCCTTCATTGGCAATTGCCTCAAGGGACACTGAGTCACCTGTCATGTTACACCCACCACATGGATTAGCTCCTCCCCGAGTCCTCTGCTCAGATTCATGCCTGATGATCACCTTTCTCTGGTCTGGAGTCTGCAGGCATTTGCCACTGGGATCTCCATAATGAGGGTCTTAAAATGCCCTTTAATAAAAGGATGAAAGAAAAGTGTCTTTTTAAAGGTCAGTGGTTTTCATAGGCCATGTCTATCGTGTACACTGTCCCCACACAAGGAATGGGCAAGGTTCCCACCCCCTTTTCATTCATGTTGGGAGCAGATGAGTCTCAGGTAGCTGAGAGAAAATGTCATCCAGGACAGTTCACAGTTCTGCCCTCATGACCTTGAGAAGACATGTGACATCCCTAAGCCTCTGTGTTCTCATCTTTATAATGGGGATGTTTCTTAAGGACTCACAGGGACAATGCCCCTCATACAAACTATTAATACAAGGGGTTTGTTGTTCCTCAGCTAAAACAAATAAGCAAGCAAACAAAAAATATGCCTAGAAGGTCACAATTGTATGAACATCCCCCACCCTCCAAACTAAAGTGAAACTTTGAAAGCCTAGAACCTCATTCAGCCTGGGCCCTCCTGTCCCTCCTGTTGTGCATGTCCCTGAGGGGCTGGGACTCCTGTGTGAGCTCCAGACCTCCATCCTCCCGGGATTCTTGGTGATGCCGCTGACTGGATGTCCCTCCTTGCCTCCTCAGTGTGCAGCTGAGTTCACTCTGAGACTACATGAGGCCCGCAGGATGTGAGCCCTGCAGAAAGGCACGTTGGAGAAGGTGGCAGGGTCCCTGGTACCAGCTTTCCCGGCTGGAAACATCCCCCACATCTGCACCCTGATGCCCACCCACCCGTCCTTCTCCAGAGCCCAGTGGTTCCTGGACGAGCTGTTAACTAGGTGAGCACGGGTCAACTCTTCGTCACAGTGGGGACTCTGCCCACTGCTAGCTGTGGGTCTTGACAACGTCATCACATCAGCCTGAGCCTCAGAATGCTCCTCTGAAAAGTGGGGTGGTACAGGATCAACCTCATAGTGTTCTGTTAGGTATGGCTATGGGGACAAGCCATGGCAGGGCCTATCTGCTGCCAACTCTGCAGAAAGGGCTGCTGGACCAGCTGTGGTTGTTCGTGCCAATTGTGTCTCTCTGTCCCATGCAAAGTCCCCTGACTCTCCCATCAGCGGCCTGTGGCATCTGAGTGTGGAAAAGCACATGGGAAACAACCTGTCAAGCAGTGTGAGATGTCACCTCGCTGACCTTGTCCTGGTCCTTGGTGTAGCCACATGGGGGATGGCAGGGGAGAGCAGGGCTCCAGGCCCACTCAGATGCACTTGACAATGTGCATTCAGCTCCTACCACAGGCAGGAACTTTTAGAGACACTTAGCCTGACTCAAGGAATGAAGCAGACACAATCCCTGGGCCTCAGTTCTAGTCAGTGTCAGACAGTCACACTGTCCATCATTCGCAGGTCCTGTCCACCGTCCATCAGATCAGATGCCATCAAGGTCTTTTCCACGTCTGGAGGGACACCTCCTCATAATGACCGGGGCGACACACCGCAGGAGCAATTAGCAAAGTGAGTGGCCTGTGGGTGCAGAAGGAGGGTCTCCTGTGTTAGCAGAGTGGGGGCTTAGGTAGGGCAGGGCCTGGCAGAACCCTGATCTTACACATCTTCTGATTCCCAAGGGAGGGCTGAGCTCTGGTGGCTTCTATTCCAGGAGGACATGAGTCAACGAGGACAGTGGGTGGGGTCCCGGGCCTTGTAGACCCAGAGGGGACGCTGGGCTGAGTTGTGCCTCAGAGTCCCATCCCCACCACAGACCCACCCCACTCTGCCTGCCCCTCTCCATATCCATCTCCCCTGACCACCGTGGCCAGGCTCAGACTGGATTGTGGTGAGCAGGCTGCTCACAAGTCTGTCTTAGTCCTCAGCCCAGATGCCCAGGGGCCTGGAGGGCTGGGGTGGGCAGTGCACGGGACCTTCAGGAGAGCTGCCAGTGGAAAGAAGAGTCTCACACAGACTCCATGTTGAACCTGCTGGATCCCACACCTGCTACAACCAGGACAGCCATACAGGGGCCGGGGGTGGCATGGGGCTGTGCCCTGGAAGGGGAGGGGCCTACACAGAGGCTCAGTCCCAAACAAGGTGCCATGGGAGGGCAGAGTGGAAGGAAAGACCAGGACTCAGACTCTGCTGCCCACCTGCCTCTCCCCAGGGCCACCGCCTGTGTGATGGGAACCTGGCCGGACCGGGTACAATATTTGGGCCAGCCCCTCCTTTCTCCCTGGTTCATCCTGAAGCAGGCCTTGGTGCTGCACAGCCGCCCTGCCCCACACCCGGTGGGCCTCGTCAGAAGTCTTTGGGTGGACCTGGCGCATCTAGAGCCCACTGAGGCACAGTGGGAAGGTGAGGGGACTGCAGTTGGGGAAGATGATTGGGAGAGTGGGGCAGAGGGCGGGGATGTTTCAGGGGCCAGAATTCCCTTAAAGGCAGTCGCATCCTTCCTGTCAGTGGAAATGCATGGGGAAGTGAGGCATGTGTGAGAACCTGTCTCTTTAACCTGCTCCAGAACCACCTCCAGAGTTCAAGCTCACTCCAGAGCCAGAGGAAGGGCCTGCTCCTGGGCTAGAGCCTGGTCCAGGTGTGGTAGTGCTGGAGCCATCTGGACCACCAGCTCTGATCCGAATCCCAACAACAGAGCCAGCTCCACGCCCAACAACTGACTACCCCAGGGCTGGGACCCCTAAGCACCTTACAAGGGAGGAGAAGCTTACCATCCTAACCTTCCCTCCAAGGCTGGTGGCCGAGCAACTGACAGCAATGGATGTGGTGAGTCTGGAGCTCTCAGGGTGGGTGGGACAGGCCTTCCCTCTGCCCTCGGCCACCCTGACCTGCCTTTCCCTGATCCCAACTCCTATGATCTTCATGCAAATCTCAGCTCCACCACTTTACCACCCATGGGTCCTGGGCAACTTTCTCAACCCCCAGCCTTTGCTGTCCACCTGCGGACAGTGGAGGTGGGCACCCCAGGCCCTGCTGCACAGAGTGGCTGTGCAGATTCAATGAGGGCGAGGAGGCAGGAAGCTGGGTTTGACCCGGCCCAGTCTGTGGGGAGGGGAGCTCACCGCGTGCAGCCTGATCCATGGGTCGCACACATCTATGTTCCCATGGGGCTCAGCGGCATCAGCACGTATTAGGCCCCTGATGTGTGTTTAACTACAAGGGAGACAAACAGCTGTGGTGGTGGCTGCCACAGGGGAATGTGCACTGAATGGGGATTCAGACCAGAGGGTGTCAGATGCTGGAAGATGCCCCCTTGGGGTGAGCAGACTTGAGCCACTTCCTGGAGCTTGGAGTTAGTGAGGATGGGCTGGAGGCAGATGCTCCTGGCCCTTCCCCTCCAGTCTTGGGCCCTGGGTCATCCAGTGCTTGGTGCCCTCGGTGGACAGAGAGTGAATCCCATGGACTCCAAGGCTCAGGCACATCCGCAGCTTCCTGAGCTTCAGTTTTGACCAGTGTCGCCTTCAGGGGACTGGGGACCCTGAGCTGGGGTGTGGCAGGGCTGGTGACACTCCTCTTTCTCCCCAGGAGCTGTTCAAGAAGGTGCTGCCCCACCAGTGCCTGGGCTTCGTCTGATCCCAGCGGGCCAAGCCCGGCAAGGAGCACATGGCCTCCACTGTCATTGCCACCGTAAGACACTTCTGTCACGTGGCCTCCTGTGTGATCACCACCTTCCTTGGGGACGCAAGCATGATGGCCGGGGACAGGGCCAAAGTGGTGGAGCACTGGATTAAGGTGGCCAAGGTCTGTGAGGGGAGGCCCAGCAGCGTCCCTATGCGGAGCCTTGAAAAATGCCTCTGCTGCTTGGTCAGCTCTCAGGACTGAGGCCTGAGGTCTGAGCCCCAGCACAGCCTCCACGTCCTCTCTTCCAGGGACTCGTGGACCTTGATGCCCAGGTCCTGGTGTTGGGAGGCTCACTTCCTACCTGGCTCCTTCCTTGGGTTGAGCTGGGATCCTCATCTTCTGAGAGTTGGTTTTTGGCTGCTAAACGTGCCCAACCTGGGCATCTTTCTCACCAGGAGGGTGTGTCCATCAAGGGGGACTGAAGCAACAGCTACAGCTCCCACCTCACAGCCCATGTCTCCCCTTCCCCAGGAGTGCAGAAGCCTAAGGAACTTCTCCTCCCTGCACGCCATCCTGGGCGCTCTGCAGAGCATGTCTGTCCATCGTCTGAAGAAAACATGGGAGAAAGTTTCCAGGTGCGTAGGCCTCTCCCATCAGAGGAGGCGTGGGGAGTTGTCACCCAAATGTCTCCCAATGTCCCCTCACCTCCTGGGAGGCAGCCAACCCTGGGGACAGGGACTGGGCTGGTGGGCGGGGCCTCTAAGGCTCCCTGGGACCTCAGGCCACTAGCTCTGCTTCAGGAGTCATTTTCCTTCATTGTCAGAGACGGCATTGAGCCAAATGGGAGATTTTCAAGTGTTTTCAGCACCTGAACCGTATGCCCAGTTGAATCCCAAACTGGTTAAAACAGAGCTGCTCCATAGAAATGGGAAGGGAGCCCACGTGATCAGCATGAGAGCCCTGCCCCAGTCCCATGGAGACCTTCCTGCTCAGAGGAACCCTGAGGCAGTTTGAAACATGACATTGCCAACAAGAATTTGTCCTTAATCCATCTCCCCCATCTTTCCTAAACATGTCTTTCCTCTTTCCCTCCCCTCAGGAAGCGGGCAGTTACTCTGCATACACTGTGCAAGAAAGACAACTCACTGAGCAGGGAACAGTTCATCAAGGTAGAGGGAGCCTGGAGGTCTGCAGAGAGGAGGGCGTGAGGGAAGGGGGGACTGCACAGGATGCGGCTGTGGTAGTTTGTCACTTGAAGATTCTCTGAAAATGTTAACCCTCTGGGTCCCGATTACCAGGAAGAGGGATGTGTTTGGTCCATGGGCAGGTGGGGTTAGAAGGGCACTTTCAAGGGCAGGAGGCCCCGGTCATGGCACACAGGATGGAGACCATGCTGTTCCAGGACAGGGTGCAGAGCTGGCACATTGAGCGGGTCTCTGGCTTCCATGCTGGCCCCTCCCAATTGCACTTTGCTTCTTCCAGTCTGTGGGGTGAATGGGTGGGTGGGGGAGGTTTCTTCCCCAAACCAGCCCAGCCTGTCCTCAGGATGCCAGGGCCCTGCTGCCACTTGTGTCTTCTCCACACCTGCAAGGGGAGTGCCCTTCCTGCCCAGGATGGGCCCTGCAGCAAATTCCCACGGGAAAGGGGAACAAAAGGACTGCTTGGCCTCGGGTCCTACTGGCTGGACCAGAGACAGAGGGGTGTGCTCTCTGAGACTTCCCACTGTACCCCTAGAGCACTCCCTGCCAATCAGTCTCCTCGTGATTGACATGGAGGAGTGACCACCAATGCTACAGGCCTCACAGGGTGGTCAGGAGTTCAGGACAGAACAGGACTGTGCAGAGCTCCCTGCCCTGTGCCACCTGGAGGGCTGAGGGTGAGAACAATGATGACAGGAATGACACTGAGTCCTCAGGAGAACCTGTGAGCCAGGTGGAGGTCTCCCACTTTCCAGAGGAGGGAACGGGTCAGGGAGCCAGGCCCAGGCCTAAGGTCACACACAGTGAGCGTTGTAGCTGGGAGTCGTCCAGAATCAGAGCATGCTGGAGTCTGGGTGGCACTGGTACCAGCTGACTTGGGTCAGATGTCCAGGGCGTGTGGTCAGGGGTGATGGGGAAAATGGGGTAAGGTGAGCATGACCTCTATGACCCTGCCCTCCACCCTAGTGGAAGCATCCCTCCAAGTATGCCTCTCTGATGCTCTATGTCCCTGGATCCAAGCCCAGGCTGCACAAGAAGGTGAGTGAGCCTGTCTGGGGGTGCTTAGGGTCAGAGGAGGGGGCTCTGTCCTCTCAGCTGGAGGCCTCCAAGTCAAGAGAGAGAGGCCTTCCTCCTCCAGCCCCACCTCCTGTGCCCACAGAACCTGAAATCCTCCCTTAGAAATGACCAAGAGAAGGGCCTGGGGGAGGTGCCTGCAGGCTGGACATGGGGATGGGTCTGGCCCAGGACCGCTGACCCAGTGATTTGCCCAAAGGAGGTCCTGGGAGCTGATCAGGAGGAGTTCCTGGTGAGTGAGGGAAGGGACAATTGAGTGGAGGCCCTAAGGGACCTGGGCCGCTCCACGTGGGAACCTGGGGTGGCCAGGAGGCTGATGGTGGGAGGCTTTCAGGAGAGGGCCTGTGGGGCACCTGAGAGCAGGGGCTCATCCCACCCTCACCCTGTTTGTCCAGTGTGTTCCCTTCCTGGGAAAATACCTGAAAGACCTGCAGATGATGGACACCAGAATGGAGGATGATCTGGAGGTGGGTTAACTGGGGCCTGAGCTGGGGTGACCAGGATTGACCTTGGGGTACAGAGAACCCCCATACTGAGCCCTGAGTTCTCAGCACAGCCTCCCCTTGGAGCTGGAGCAACAGGCCCATCATAGTCATCCGTGTCCCCCCTCCTTTGGAGCCCAGAGTCTGGCCTTGATCCAAGTCCTGCCTCTTCCTGTTTCCCATTCCCTCCTGGGACCTGGTGGTAGTGCAACATGAGAAGGGTGGGCAAAGCGGGCTAGTCCTAGCCAGGGGGCTCTTTCTCATGGACCTTGGATATCTGCCTTTTAGGGGAATCAGATCAACATAGAAAGAAAGGAAAAGGTTAGCAGCTGTGGCACAGGAGAAGGAGTGAGAATCATAGACGCCCTTGCCAGCACACTCCTGGGCTTCATCCCTTGCATCTTCCATTTATTGGGAGAGTTTGATAACAGAAGTGGGAGACCCCTCCAGTTGGTGGCTGGGGATATGGGCGTGGAATCAAGGATAATCTCTTGGAGGAAGGGCTGTTGATGCCCATCTCTGAGCACAGCAAGGGCCTGGATGGAATTAGGGGGAAGGAGGGTGCCCCTGTGTGCAAAGACCCAGGACCAAGCCCCGGCTCCACTCTTCACCCCCATTTGGGCCGTGTCTGCATCCTCTCCTTCCCTCTTGCCTCAGGTACAGAGAGTTTTGGAGGAGATAGTGGTTCTGCAGGAGTCTGCCCAGAAATACAAAATAGAGCCTGAGGAGCAATTCTGGGCCTGGTTCTGGGCCCTGAAACAGCTCAGTGAAAATGAGAGGTGAGGCCGGGCAGTAGTTGGGCAAGGGCAGGGCTGGACTCTTTCTCCTGGTCAGTCCAGAGAACCTGTGTCCATGATTCCCTTATCCCTCCTCCCCCCAGACCTTGCTGTGTAGCAATTCCTGGGGCTCCTGACACTGGGAGGGACACCTGAGGTTGGGAGCTCACAGGTGCCACTCTGTCCTGCAGTTACATTTGGTCCTGCCAGCTGGAGCCACAGTCCTAGGTGGCCAGGGGAATACTCACCAAAGGAAGTCAATGAATGATTGACTGCAGATCTGAAAATTATTCTCAACATAATCTCTTTTGTTTAGACTAAGAAATAACTATACAAATATTTATATTTATCCTTTCAGATATCCTCATAATACATGTAAATATACTCTTACCCATAGTTATAAGTCTTTTTTGTTATGTTTATGTTTTGTAAGTTTTAATAATATTAAAGTTATTTCTGAAAAATAATATCTTCTAGTATCTTTTCTCCTGCTTCGTCATAAATTGTATAATTTGGCTGTAGTTAATGAACTTAAAATGATTTTGTTTTCAACTTTATAAGTAAGTCTTTGATGATCATTGTTGTATAGATACCTCTGAACATTTATTCATTTTGAATCAATTCCGGCAAATAAAATTTGTTTCAAAAAATACACATTTTAAATGTTTGTATGTATGCATTTTGAATCATATAATCAAATTCCCTTGGAATTTTGATTGGGATCTCATCAGATTTGTAGACTGGGTTAAGAGGAATTCATTCCCTGGTTCCTCTATCAGGTATGTATTGAGTGCCTCATATGGATCAGGCACTAGAAGCACAGTTCTCAACCCAAAGAGCTTGTCATGATGGCATGTTTGCACGAAAGAGTCAAACCAGCCAGCACATGCATAACATGAAATCAGGATGTGCTGGGTGCTCTGAACAAAAGGTAAAGCGGAGAAAGAGAGAAATGGTGAGGAGGTGATGTTGTGTAGGATGATGTGAAGGTTTGTCAGATCGAGGTGATAGTTGAGCTGCTTTGGGATATGCATAGATGACCAGCAAAATGTAAACATCCCAGCTGAGCCCCTAGTTTGGGCTCGGGTTCCAAAGTGCTCTTGGTGGCTCCTGATCTGAGGGAGAAAGTGTATCCAGCCTCATTCTTCACAGAAGGGAGGACAAAGCACGCAGCCCCTGACCTCTGGACCCCTTACCATGAATTAGCCTTTCATTGTGGGGCCTATTCTTACTTCACTGCGGTGGCTCCAGTGTGTCCTCTTCCTGTAACAAACTGTAGGCAGCAGGTATTCCTGTTTACCTGGCCCTGAGTTATACAAGGGCAGTGCACCCTGTGTTTAATTCCAAATTCTAAATGGGCCACCTGACCTGCAACGGAGCCATCCACCTGTCTGCCCAGTTCATGGTCCCACGCACTGAATGGGTCTCTCCCAGGCATCATCTGTGTTGCCCAGGAAACTACAATTGCTTGTGCTTCCCTTGAGAGTTAGGGCATTTGACTTGACTCTCCTATAAGCACCACCCAAGCCCCCAGCACCCTGCTTGGCTCTTATATTTCCATCATGCTGCTCCCACACTGAATGGCAGACAAGAGGTCTGAGGGCTTAGAATCTGTAGTGTTGGAAGGTCATTACATGGAGTGAACTAAGAATTATGACTAAGATAGAGGGAAGGGGTGCCAGTAATGCAGATACTGAAATTATCAGAGATGAGAGAGGGACCTAGGGGTCTATGGTGACCGCAGCCAGCAGGGCTGGAACAGTCTAAGAACATAACTGTCCCTCTGTTGTCCTCCATCTTCTGGGCAGTGACATGGAGGGGAGACCATCCCCTGCTACAGGTCTCACAGAATGGTCACAAGTTCAGGGCAGGAAAGGACTGTGCAGAGCTCCCTGCCCTGTCCCCCCTGGAGGGCTGAGGGTGAGAACAATGATGCAGGAATGACACTGAGTCCTCAGGAGAACCTGTGAGCTCGGCGGAGGTCTCCACTTTTCAAGGTGAGAACGGGTCAGGGAGCCAGACCCAGGCCTAAGCTCACACACACCGAGTGAGCGCTGTAGCTGGGAGCCGTCCAGAATCAGAGCATGCTGGAGTCCAGGTGGCACTGGTACCAGCTGACTTGGGTCAGATGTCCAGGGTATGGGGTCAGGTGTGGTGGGGTAAATGGGGTGAGATGAGCATGACCTCAATGACCCTGTCATTCACTCAAGGGGAAACAGTCCTTTGGCTTTCAACTCAGATACTGAATATCCGAGGATCCAAGAAGAGGCTGCAGAAGAAGGGGGGTGAGCCTGTCTGGGGAACACTCCAGTGTCAGAGGAGAGAGGGCTCTGTGCTCCCAGCTGGAGGCTTCCAAGTCAAGAGAGAGAGGCCTTCCTCCTCCATCCCTGCCTCCTGTTTCCACAGAACCTGAAACCCTCCCTTAGAAGTGACCAAGGGGAGAGCTTAGAAGAGGAGGGTGCAGGATGCATAAGGAGTTGGGGCTGGCCTGGGACCACTGGCCCTGTGATTTGCCCAAAGGACATCCTGGGGGGTGCTTATGAGGAGTCTTGGAGAGTCAGGGAAGGCACAATTGAGGGGACTGCCTGAGAATTCTGGGCTGCTCTACTTGGGAACCCTGGGGTGACCAGGAGGCTGAAGGTGGGAGGTTTTCCAGGAGGGTTTGTGGGTCATCTGAGGGCAGGGGCTCATCCCACCCTCACCCTGTTTGCCCAGTGTGTTTCCTTCATTGGCAAATTTCTGACTGACCTGTAGATGTTGGACCCTAGGATGGAGGACTATCTGGAGGTGCGTGACTTAGGGCTGACCTGGGGTGACCAAGATTGACCTTTGGGGACACAGAGCCCCTGTATGGAACCCTCAGATCTCAGCACAGCCGCTGCTGAGACCTGGTACAACATGCCCATCAAAGTGATCTGTCCCCCTTCCTCTGCAGTCCAGAGCCTGGCCTAGATCCAAGTCCTGTCTTTCCCTGTTTTGTGCCCCCTCCTGGATCTGGTGGTAGTACAACATGGGAAGGGTGGGCATAGGGGGCTAGTCCTGGCCAGGGGGCACTTTCCCATGGACTTGGGGGAGGGGTGTGACAACCAGAGAAGCCCTGGCCAGCACACTCCATCCCCTGCATCTTCCATTTATTGGGAGAGTTTGCTAACAGAAGTGGGAGACCCCTCCAGTTGGTGGCTAGGGGTAGGGTGTGGCATCAAGGGTAACCTCGTGGAGGAAGGGCTGTTGATGCCCATTACTGAGCACAGGTAATACTAGGATGGAATTAGAGGGATGGAGGGTGCCCATGTGTGCAAATCTCAGGAAGGGGCACCGGCCCCACTCCTCACCCCAACTCAGGCAGTGTCTGCATCCTCTCCTTCCCTCTGGGCCCAGGGGCAGAAAGTAATGGAGGAGATAGTGCTGCTGCAGGAGGCTGCCCAGAAGTATAAAATAGAACCTGAGGAGCAATTCAGGGCCTGGTTCTGGGCCCTGGAGCAACTCAGAGAGGAGAGGTGAGTCTGGGCAGGATTTGGGTGAGGGCAGGTTTGGATGCTCCCTGTTGGTCAGTCTAGAGAACCTGTGTCCTTGGCTCCCTGTCATTCCCAGATCTTGTTATGTAGCAATTCCTGGCGCTGGGCGGGACACCTGAGGTGTGGGTCCTGGGAGCTCACAGGTGCCACCCTGTCCTGCAGTTACATCTCATCCTGCCTGCTGGATCCCGGTCCTAGTTGGACAGAAGAACACTCAGTGTCAAGAACACGGGTGTCAGTGAGTATTCAGGTGGGCAGGGCAACTGTTCGTCACCAGTGGGGCCACTGCTGGGTCCTAGGAGATGGGGCCGCTTCCTCTGCTCTAGAAGGAGGAGCAGATGGGACTCTTCCTGTTGAGCCTTGAAAACCAGGAGGGAGAGGAACACACCCCCACCTTTCTCACAATCTCCCCAAGGCCTCTTTGTCCATGGGAGGCGCGATGCTTACTATGGTCAGCAGATTTGGTGCCGTCCTTTGCAAAAGTCTCAGGGCCTGGACTTCTGCCTATTTGCACCATCTCCCCTCTGGCTGGGGGAGTGCAGCTTCCCCTTTGACGGAAGACTGCTTCTTGGACTGGAGCTGAAACACAGATGATGTCTCAGCAGAGCGGCCGGAGCTGACCAGTGCAGCTCAGAGGACAGCAGATCCAAGCAGAGCTGTCTAGCCAGAGAGGGGCCTGAACGTATTCTGGTCATTATGGGCTGACACATGTGAGTTCTGTGAGGCAGGCCAGCAGACGAAACACTCAGCAAAATTGCATACTATCAGATGAGGCAGAATTTCTTCTTCAACAAGAAACCTTAATTTTTACTCTTAAGCATTTCAGCTGAGTAACAGACCCACCCCCATTTCCAAGGGTAATGACCTCCACAGTCAACTGATTGCGGATGTGTGTGGTCATATAACTGGGTACCATAGCCCAGCCAAACTGACATACAACTCTCACCATCACAAGTTGCAGGAATTGCTCAACTCTAGGAAGTATTAGACCCTTCCCTGATACAGGCTTTGCTAATTTGCCTCCCATTCCCTGGGTTGTCTGCTTTCTCCTGCTGGTTCTGTTGATGCACAAAAGTCTGGCGCATGTATGAGGCCTGTTTCACTTGTGATGTGGAGGTTCTATGTAAGATTTTGCCAATCTAAGATAATGCAAGACATGTGCCCCTTTGTTTTCTCTTTAGGAATTTTATAGTTTGGGCTCTTCAATTTAGGTTTGCTTTCCCAAAGGTGGCGCTAGAGCTCACATTGGTGGGTACTCCTTGGCCTGAATACTAGGGCCAGCTTTCCTCCTGAGCACCTAGCCCTCTGCCTGTGCTCAGGCTTGCTGCAGCCCCTCGGGAGGACTCAGAAGGCGCTGGCCACAGGTGGATGTTTGGAAAAGGCTTGCAGGGCACTGGGGGTGCCGTGTGCCCATCAGGGGTCTATGGCAACGTGTTCCGTGATGCAGCTAGTAGGAACCGCATCCTTTTTAGACCCTCCCATGGGCCTACCAGCTGCTAGCTCTCCCAGCCTCTTCTTGACCCAGTCATGCTGCTCACCTGTCAGACCTCAGGGTGGCGCAAAAGAGACATCAGTTTTTTTGGTGGAGTCCAGCACAGCTGGGAAAGCTGAACTCTTCTTGTTATTATTATTGTTGTTATTGCTAAAACTGTGTGCTGACACTCTCCCCCTAGAAACCTGGTTGCCCACCAAGCTCTCTAGTTCCTGGGTGATTGTCTAAGACATTGTTTCCAGGGGCTCCAGGCCAGGGCTGAGGGGGGCTGGAGCTGGTTCAGAGGCATTGCAAGATCCACGGAGAGGCCTGGGCCCGGGTCTGTCTGCCTGGTACCCTGGGAATGAGCTGGATCCTGCAACTCCCATGACCTGCTCGGTGACCCTGCATGGAGGCCGAACCATTCTTATTCTCAGTGAAGGCTGCTGGGGGTTAAAGGGACAAAACTAAGGCATGTCTTATGCCACCAAGGTGCTGCCATCCTCTGAAGCTTTACCTTTGATACACTACGTTTGTAAGTATAAACCACTGTTTATGAACCCCCTAATATACGTCACTGATTTGTTTTCCCCCTTGAACAATCATCATGCTTTTAGTGTCCTCACATTACAATGAGAGCTAGGAACGGAGTCAAGGTCATTGCATAGAACAGGAGACTGTGCATGGGTAAAGAAAATACGCTCACTGCATGTGCCTCACAAAGACTTGTATGCATCTCATGTACTGAATTCCGACAAACAACACACATAAGAAATGGCCCGTAGACCTGAACATTTTGTGAGGGTGGCATGAAATGGAAAATAAACACAGTAATTGTGGGACACATCGTCTTACCCACTAGAGCAGTGGTTCTCAACCTTCTGGCCCTTTAAATACAGTTCCTCATGTGACCCAACCATAAAATTATTTTCGTTGCTACTTCATAATTGTCATGTTGCTACTGTTATGAATTGTAATGTAAATATCTGATATGCAGGATGGTCTTAGGCGACCCCTATGAAAGGGTCGTTCGACGGCCAAAGGGGTCGAGACCCACAGGTTGAAAACCGCTGGACTACAGTGACTAACAGTCATTTTAAGGATTTGAACTTGATTCTGACAGCAAAGGAAGTCATTGAAGGACTGACAGCAGAAGTGGAAATGATTCTGAAAATGATCTCATTTACTGCCCTTGCATTTTCATGGACGTTGTCCATATGGAAAGCAGGTTTGGATACAACATCTGCCTTATGGGAACTCTTAGCTTAGCAAAAATTTCTTAAAAATAAGGCAATACTAACTATTGTTTTAAAGAACAGCACCATAAGTACCATACATTTTGCTGGGTATGTGTACATTTCCACATCCGCAATGCCTGTTTGATAAGAAACTGGAAGATAGTAATGATGGAACTGACCCAGAGGCAAGTCATCTGAGATACACTCCATAGGAAGCAAGAATATTTAAAACAGGAGGAAGATTGAAAAGCACTTGATAGAGGCTGGTAGCTGTAAAATTTGAGATGCCCAGAACAGGTTTCTAAAAATACCAGCACAGCCCTGACCTGTTTGGCTCAGTGGATAGAGCGTCAGCCTGCGGACTGAAGGGTCCCGGGTTTGATTCCAGTCAAGGGTATGTACCTTGGTTGCGGGCACATCCCCAGTAGCGGTTGTGCAGGAGGCAGCTGATGGATGTTTCTCTCTCATCGATGTTTCTAACTCTCTATCCCTCTCCCTTCCTCTCTGTAAAAAATCAATAAAATATATTTTTTAAAATACCAGCACAACTCTGGCTGGTGTGCCCTCAGCTGGTTGGGCATCGTCCCGTGCACTGAGAGGTGGCTGGTTTGATTCGATTCCCAGTCAGGGCACATGCCTGGATTGTGGCTCGATCCCCAATCACTCATCTCTCTTCTTCTCTCTCTAAAACATCAAAAAAACTATGAAAATAAATAAAAATACCAGCACAGCAATGGGAGTCAATGGGACACAAGTGGCAGAATATTTCTGTGTAGTGATTTTCACCTAGTTGGATCAGGTTGCTTACCTAATGCTTCTTGCTGTTCTCAGCCTATCAATAGCAAATGTTATGGCTGGACCAGCCCTTGTGTTTCTTCTTATGATTGCAAGATGATTTTTGAGCAAAAGCCATTGGGAAACTTGTGTGTGGGGAAGACTTATTACTTACAGGCCTGGAAATTACACAGCACACCTAGGGCCACACAGCGAGGTCTTTAGGGAAGAAAGAGAGGAGTGAGGAGAGAAAGGAGAAAGGGAAGAACTAGAGAAAAAGTTAAAGTTATGTAAGAAATGGAAGGTAGAAGACTAAAGAAGGAAAAGTAAAATTTAAAGATAAGGTAAAAGGAACTTGAATGGAGTAAATTTAATACAAACAATGAAAAACTTTAACAGCTGAAACAATGTAGGAATTTGTGACTTTTTGTAGGACATTAAAATAGATGTGTTTCTTCAACTATGTTAGAATGAGATTTTAAAGAGAAGAAAGACACAAACATGAGAGCAAAGAGTAGCAAGAAGCCCCCAAAAATGGACAGATGAGGTTGAATACAGTGGAAATAGGAATAAATGTAAAATAGTAGAGAGCAAGGCAATTCACAGGTCTAAAACCATGCTGAGAAACAAATAAAGCAAAATAGACCTGCATAGAAAGAAAAAACACATATGGGAGGGAGCAAAAGAGATATTTGTGTGGCTGTGTCTTGCTGCATTAATCTCCTGGTACATATGTCTAATTAGTCCAGTGGATCTGCCTCTGAATAGAGTGTCTTTTTTTTTTTACATTTAACTTTTTTTTTTAATTAAATCTTTATTGTTCAGATTATTACATTGGTTCCTCTTTTTTCCCACCATAACTCCCCTCCACCCAGTTCCCACCCCACCCTCCGCCCTCACTCCCCACCAACTGTCCTCATCCATAGGTGCACAATTATTGTCCAATCTCCTCCCGAACCCCCCGCACCCCCCCAAGAATAGTCAGTCCATTCCCTTTCTATGTCCCTGATTCTATTACAATCACCAGTTCATACTGTTCATCAGATTATTTATTCACTTGATTTTTAGATTCACTTATTGATAGATGTGTATTTGTTGTTCATAATTTGTATCTTTACCTTCTTCTTCTTCTTCTTCTTCCTCTTCTTAAAGGATGCCTTTCAGCATTTCATATAATACTGGTTTGGTGGTGATGAACTCCTTTAGCTTTTTCTTATCTGTGAAGCACTTTATCTGACCTTCACTTCTGAATGATAGCTTTGCTGGCTAAAGTAGTCTTGGTTGTAGGTTCTTGGTACTCATCACTTTGAATATTTCTTGCCACTCCCTTCTGTCCTGCAAAGTTTCTGTTGAGAAATCAGCTGATATTCGTGTGGGTACTCCCTTGTAGGTAACTGATTTTCTTTCTCTTGCTGCTTTTAGGATTCTCTCTTTGTCTTTTGCTCTTGGCATTTTAATTATGATGTGTTTTGGTGTGGTCCTCTTTGGATTCCTTTTGTTTGGGGTTCTATGCGCTTCCTGGACTTGGAAGTCTATTTCTTTCACCAGGTAGGGGAAGTTTTCTGTCATTATTTCTTCAAATAGGTTTTCAATATCTTGCTCTCTCTCATCTTCTGGCACCCCTATAATTCAGATGTTGGTACACTTGAAGCTGTCCCAGAGGCTCCTTACACTATCTTCGTATTTTTGGATTCTTTTTTCATTTTGCTTTTCTGGTTGGGTGTTTTTTGCTTCTTTGTATTTCAAATCTTTGACTTGATTCTTGCGATCCTCTGGTCTGCTGTTGGGAGTCTGTATAATATTCTTTATTTCAGTCAGTGTATGCTTAATTTCTAGTTGGTTGTTTATCACAACATCGAGGGTCTCACTAGATTTCTTGAAGATCTCAATACATTTATCGGTGGTCTCACCAGTCTTTTTGAGGGCCTTACTAAATTTATCGGCGGCTTCTAGACAGTTCTTTAAAGACCTTAAAAGTGTGGTTTTGAACTCTATATCCTGCAGTTTGCTTTCCTCCATTTCTGTCATTTGTGTCCTGTTTCTTTGTCTCAGCATTTTTTATGCTTCACTGTGTCGATGGAGTGCCTTTCTGTGCTAAGTGTCCCAATTACCTGAGGTAGACACTCTTGGTGCACCCCCTTGTGGGCTTTGTGCACAGTCTTGTTGTAATTAAGCCTTGATTGTTGTAGTTATCACTGGGAGGAATTGACCTCCAGGCCAATTGGCTGTGAGAATCAGCTGTGTCTGCAGTGAGAGAACTTCTGTGCTGGAGACACCCCTCTGGGGCAAGACTTGCTTCAGTGGGGCTTTGGTGCTCACTGAGTCTGCCCCCTGAGTGTGTCTTTTATGTTTCCACGGAGCTGCAAACTGGATGGTCCCACTCTGACCTCTGGGCTTCCTGGCTCCTGGATCTCTAAGGAGGTGCTAATCTAGCCTTTGCCTGAGGCTATCCAGCAAAAGCCTCCCTGCAGGGCTTGGGTGGGGCGGGTCCCACGGATCAACAGGGCGGGGCTAGCAGTTATGGCTGCTCTCAGTCTTGCCCTCAGAGGCTCTGCTTCTCAGTGTCCCGGTAATCACTGCAAGCCCCTCGGAGAGAAAGCTGCCCTAGGGTTCTGAACGATGCCAGACAGTCTCGCTTCTCCCATATGAGTCTGGGTCTCTAGAGACTCGCCCAGAACTGGAGCTCAGAGCCTGAGACTCCCTCCCGATTGAAATCGACAACCGTGCCCTCAGCCACCAGCCCGCTCCGCATGCACTCTGCACCTTAGTATTTTACTTCCGCACTGCGCCTCCTCTGAGTCTGGGTATGCTTTTCTCTTTCCTTCTAGTTGTAGAATTTCCACTCAGCCAGCCTTCCTGTGGTTCTGGGTGATGTCCGTTCCGTCTTTTAGTTGTATTTTTGAAGTGGTTGTTCGAGGCAGCAAACTCTGGTGTTTACCTATGCCGCCATCTTGGGTGTCTCTGAATAGAGTGTCTTGCCACAATGCAATTTGAGGGCCACGCATGGGATTTTTTTCTACAAGTAATATTTGTTTCAGAAAATATTACCCAACTTTTAGGTGAACCCTAACCTGCTTGTCTTTCCAGGTAGATAATCTGGACAAACTTCTTTATCCCCATCATCAATGCTTAAATAAACTCACAATTTATATCTTAAGAGCAATTTCTTCATCTTTACAATAAAGAAACTGTACTATATATTATTTTTCTTTTTCCAAATAAAAATAGATTTTTTTCATTGTAAAAATAATTCATAGTTATAGATAGAAAAGAGAAAGGTTAAAATAAGTAAAAATCATGCACATACTAAATTGAAAATAATTATACATACCTTTATACATCTTTTCAGATATTCTAAACATATATAAATATACACATCCACAATTTGAAAGCATGTTATATTTCTGTTTGACAGTATATTCTATTTCTAATATTAAAAATATGTCTGCTTGGCCGTTGTGGCTAGGTGGTTAGAGCATCAGTCTGAGCACTAGAGGGCCTTGGGTTTGATTACCAGTCAAAGGCACATACCTGGGATGCAGTTAGATCCTGGCCTGTAGGGGTGCATGCAGGAGGTAAGCAATCACTGTGTCTCTTTCACATGGATCTCTCTCTCCCCCCCTCTCACTATCCCCTCCCTTCACCCCTTCCCTTCCAGTCTCTCTAAAAATCAATGGAAAAAATATCATTGGGTGAGGATTAACAACAATAAAACACACAAAAATTTCTGAAAAATAGTATTTTCTAGTATGTTCATAGTAAGTACCTCTGAACACGTATTCATTAAAAAAAGATTTTAAAAATTGATTTTTAGGGAGAAAGGAAGGGAGGGGGGAAGGAGAGAGAGAGAGAGAGAGAGAGAGAGAAACAGATGTGGGAGGGAATCATCCATCTGCTGCCTCCTGTCCCCCATGGACCCTACATCCTAGGAAAGTGCCCTGACAGGTAATCAAACCAGCAACCCTTGGTACCGGGAGGACGCCCAACCGAGCCCGGCGCTGGCCAGGGCTATTCAATTATTTTTGAGTAATTTTCTGCAAATAAAATTTGTTTCAAAAAATACATATATTCTAAATTTTAGTATGTGTGAATTTTAAATCATTTGACCAGGTGTCCTTGGAATTTGATTGGGACCTCATCACATTTGTAGATGGGGATAAGAGGAATTCATTCACTGGCTCCTTTAACGGGTATACATTGAGTGCTTCCTATGGGCCAGGCTCTAGAAGTGCAGGGGACGATCCAGAGTTGGCAATGAGGGCACTTTTGCATCAGAATCAAGCCAGCCTGCAGGAAGCTACATAACGTGAAGTCAGGACCTGCCTCTTTGCACGCCTGCTCTGTGCTTTTCCTTGACGCTCATTCTTCCAGGCGCATCCCGCTCCGCCTTCCTGGGCAACGCGGGGTGCTGTGTCCTCCAGCTCGGCGGCCCTGCACCTTTGGCCGGTGCCCCAGGGAAACTGGTGCCTCTCTCCGCCCCGCCTTGGCCGCTCCTCCCCGCGAGGTGCCTCCATTCCCGCCCCTCTCCCTCCCTTCCTCTGGGCTCTGGGACCTCCCCTTCCAGCCTCCCGCGCCTCCCAGCTCCATTCCGGGCGCCCGCTGCCGGGCGCCGGACCCTGTTGCTCCGCTGGCTGCGCCGCCCGCGGGTTGAAAAGAATTTCCAGACCCGCGGCCCGGGGATGGGGCGGGCCCGGCTGCTGCTGCTGCTGCCGCTGCCGCTGTCTTGGCTCTTCGTCCCTGGGCTTCCCAGAAGGGGTGAGTGCACGGGACGGGGGTCTGGGAGAGGGGGCGCGTGGCCCGGGGTCTGGGGGCGGGGGCAGGTGGAGCCGGGGAACGCGAGGGTCCGGGGAGGAGGTCGATGTTGGGAGTTCCGGAGGGGGCGCGGGGCGGCGGGAGGTCAGGGGCAGGGTGGGGGTGCGTCCCCCTGCTGGGCAGGTTAGCAAACACTCACTCCCCCAGCCTCCCCACTAAGGGCTGGTGCGCGGAGCAGAGTGCAGGTCTCGCAGTAGCCCAGAGTCAGGGCGCCTGGATGGGCCATGTAGGCGCGTCCGATGGAACCGGCGGGGGCCACCGAGGGCCCCCTTTCCGCCGGGAGGAGGTCACGCTCTGTGCTGTGAGTTCCCAAGTTTTTCGCCCAGAGGACCGCGCTGGCCCCGTGCTGGCAGGAGCTCTGGGGACCGCACACCCACATCCCCAGGGACTCGCGCCCACGGACGCGAAGGCTGCGGAGATGGGGTCGCTGTTTGGGCTCGTGGACTAAGGCGGGACCTGGGATGGTTGGCTCTCAGGCTGCTCCCACTGGGCCCTCATGGGCAGTACCAGCACCCCTCTGCAGGACACCCCGTGGCGGTGCGGCGCCAGGAGAAAGGGGAGCATTCCCTACCCCTGTTATTGTGGGAGAGGGGTTCCAGTGCTTGGACAGCGTGTAGGTTTATCCCAGCTCTGCCAGGTGTGCGCACAGGTATTCCAGGGCAGACGCTGGCTGGATGAGCACAGGCCGGTCTGCGGGGCCGGTTCTGCACCCATAGCTGGTTCACGGGTGAGGGGGGTGAGCAGGTTAGAAGTCTGGTTGCTGATCCACTCCTGGAAGCAGGGAGAAACTTAACCAGGCCTCACCAAAAAGACAAAGAAAAAGAGGAGTGGGGGAAAGGTATGCTAAATAAACACACCCCAGACATTTTTCCTTGGCTAAACCATTTCCATCCAGCCTGTGGGTTTGTTTGTTTGTGGGTTTGTTTGTTTGTTTGTTTGTCTTACCATGAATACTGCTGAGTAGTTTTCACCTATTAGAGTAAAAGGTGTGTTGTTGTTTTTTTAAGAATACCAAGTTACAGTTAAGCAATTTACTTAAAACTTTTTCCTTTTGAGGTTGTGTGTGTGTGTGTGTGTGTGTGTGTGTGTGTGTGTGTGTGAGAAAGCTCAGTTGGTCAAATGAAAAATTCTTAAGCAGTGCCTCCTTTTGCACATTAAATTACATGGAAGCACTTTATAATTTGGGGCAATTTGAAACAAACATCAAAGAACTAAAACATGCCTGTTCTCCACCCCCCAAACCCTCAAAAAATTCCTGGGCATTTCTGCCAGACCCATTTTTCATAATCCGCCAATCTGTTATATTTTTCTGCTAGTGAGGGCTGGCCATAAATAGTCTTGAAGGTAATGAATGTGGTGAAAAGTATGGGAAAAATAGTTTTGGTGTAAGATACTTAAAAAATTGTCTTTTTCTTTTTCTAAATTTTAAAAATGCTGTAATAAAAAACGTTTGTAGTTGACAGTCAGCTTTAGTCAGATAAACATGCAAGGACTGCTAAAATCCATCCAGTGGTGTCCGTCTGGCGTGGGTTGGGCGTCACCTATGAACCAGGAGGTCATTCCTGGTCAGGGCACGAGCCTGGTGGCAGGCTGGATCCCCAGTAGGGGGTGGGGAGGACTTGCTGGAGGTAGCCAATCAAGGATTCTCTTTCATCATTGATGTTTCTCTCTCCCCCTTCCTCTATGAAATCAATAAATATATTTTTTAAATGAATCTTAAAAAAAAATCTACCCAGTAGGAAGAATGAAAAATGCCTCCAGTTTTTCTTTTTCTACCCTTTGCTTCTTTTCTTGAATTTGCCTGGGAGATGTCTGATAGTGTTGCAGCTTACCTTGTAAAAAGCTTAAAGCAGTGGTTCTCAACCTTCCTAATGCCTCCACCCTTTAATACAGTTCCTCATGTTGTGGTGACCCCCAACCATAAAATTATTTTCGTTGCTACTTCATAACTGTAATTTTGCTACTGTTATGAATCATAATGTAAATATCTGATATGCAGGATGTATTTTCATTGTTTCAAATTGAACATAATTAAAGTATAGTGATTAATCACAAAAACAATATGTAATTATATATGTGTTTTCCGATGGTCTTAGGCGACCCCTGTGAAAGGGTCATTCGACCTCCAAAGGGGTCGCGACCCACAGGTTGAGAACCGCTGGCTTAAAGGGTGGGATTCTTGCTGGCAGAATTCGAGCAGAAGTAAGAGTGCAGTGCGAAGAGATTAAAAATGGAAATTAGAGTCTCAGTCTAGCTTTAAGATTTTCATGTTGCGCATTGTGGATCTAAGTGGTTTGTGTAGTGAGACAGGAGGAGCCGGTGGACTGTGTATGTAGGTGCTACACTGTAGAAGAATGGATAATTAACACCTTCCGATCACTTTAATCCAGGAATCCTCCCACCTCCATACATACAAATACCATCCCTCCGAGCCACAGAGAGGCAGAAGTGAAACTGCTGACCCAGGGGCATTTCAGTCCTTCCTGCCTGAGAGTCTCTAGTGAGGGTGCTAGTGAGCAGCAAAACCACCCAAAGGAGTGGTTTGGTACTGGGAGAGGATAAAGGAGAAATAAAAGTGGGTAACAGTGAGGGCACAGCCAGGACCTGGCCCCTGACGAGGCTGTGTATGCAGCTAAACTCAACCTTCAGAACAAATTGGGCTTTAAAACCTCTTAAATTGTGGTGTTAACCTTCCAAACTGATGCTGTAACATACAATATATAGTCAGCATTTTCCCAGGGAGAATTTTAATTTGTCCCATTGCTCTTGGCCTTCATAACAATAGCTTCAAGTGTTTTTTGGAAGTAAGCAGTGCATATGTCACAAATAAATAATTTATAGAAAATTATTCTGATCCACTTTTTAAAAATGGATTTTGAGAGAGCCAGAGAAACAGAAACATCAATCGGTTGCCTCCCTCACATGTCCTGACCAGGGGGTTGAACATGAAACCTGGATATATGCCCTGAATGGGAATCGAACCCACCACTTTTTGGTGGACGAGACGATGCTACAACCGAACGAGCCACACCGGTCAGGGCCTGATCCACTTTCTTAAAGTGCTGAATGGAACACATTTATTTTTTATATTAACAATAACTATGTTTTTCCGTCATATTTTTATTTTATTTTATTTATAATATTTTTATTGATTTCAGAGAGGAAGGTTGAGGGAGAAGGAGAGAGCGATAGAAACATCAGTGATGAGAGAGAATCATGGATCGGCTGCCTCCTGCACGCCCCACACTGGGGATCGAGCCCGAAACCCAGGCATGTGCCCTGACCGGGAATGGAACCATGACCTCCTGGTTCATAGGTCAATGCTCAACCACTGAGCCACACCAGCTGGGCTTCGATCGTAATTTTAGAAATAATTCCCAGATAATACTAGGAGCAGGGCCAGTGAGTTAGTATCCAGAGTTGGTTCTGAACAGGTCTACTCTTTCCAGGCCTGTGAATAGGGAACCTGCTGCCCGCTGGACAAGCTGAGCCAGGGTCTTGTTAAACCGGTCCCTCCCCACCTGCAAAGAGTAGCAGCCGCTTCCCATATAATAGCCAGAATGAGATCCGAAGATGAGTCTGACTGGTGAGAATCCTCAGGGGGCTTTTCACTCCTTCCCAGGGTTTGCAAGGATCTCACTCCTGTGGACTCTTTTCCAGTTACTCCCTCTTGTTCAGGATGCTTCGGTCACAGTGTCTCCTTCCTAGGGCTTCTGCAGTGGACGTGCCTGCCCTCTGGGCGAATCTTTCCCCTGATCTCTGCTTGCTGGCTCCTTCTGGTTTAGGTTTCAGCTCAGAGCTTGTGCTGAAGAGGCCTTCCCTCGCTCCCTCCCCAGCCAGTCATATCTCTCTCTCTCTCTCTCTCTCTCTCTCTCTCTCTTTCTCTCTCTCTCTCTCTCTCTCTCTCTCTCTCTCATTTTTAATTTCCTAATGACGCTTCTCACCACCTGATGGTGGGTGGCAGATGCCTAGCCCATGGCCGGTGCTCAGTGGGTGACTGTCTGGATAATGTCCAGGGCCAGGCCTCCCTGTCTCTCTCTCTACTGCCTTCCCAGAAGCACAATTGTTGCAGCTCCCGTGCCCTTTTTGGTGTGGGGGGTCTTGGTTGATGGAAAAATCACCTTCAATTTCACTGTGATATCAAAGCAGTTTCATTACTAGAAATGTTAGGACATCTAGAGAAGATAGATTTTTGGATTCTGTTATCACCAATATGGCAGTGTTAGCCTATTTTATATTCTCACGACTATTCCAACTGGGAAAAAAGTCTAAAGCTGCTGTTTTAATGTTCAAAATGCAGCTTTAACAGCACCTCCCCAGGAGCAGGTTGCCCAGTGCTCAGGTGGCGGCCCTGAGTGCCTTACCTTTGGCCCATCCTCACAGGCTCAGTCTTAACCCAGAGCACAGGCTGTGCTTACTGTGCATCTCAGCAGGGGGTTAATGGTCATAAAAATGGACAAAAGCCTTTGGCCTGGAATGAAGTGCTTAACAGGGTCTTGGCTCAGGATCTGAGTAGTCAGCGAGCCTGCTCAGTCCTGCCTGGCCAGCCTCAGTTTTCTCTCTGGTCAGGGCGACTCTTAATTTTTCATGGAATTGTGAGGAGGATGAAGTGAGCTAATGGCATGGAGTGAGTCCTCCAAAAATATTAACTGTTATTACCAATGGCTTCTTCCATTATTCTGAGCTCAAATTTGGGGGTAATTGTTTTTCCTGGACAGCCAGTGTTGCAGGGGGGTGGGGTTGTTTTCCTCATTGAAATGTATCCTAAATTGCACCTTGAACTGTGAGGGCAGATGAGGGCAACGCCCCCTGTTCCCTGCGGGGCGGGGCTGTGAGGTGTGAGTCCTGACTTCTGAGTCCGGCTGTGCTCTTCAGGATTTGGTTTCCCGGGGTTCCCGTGCAGGACCCACCCTTGGCCTGGCCTGCCCGCTCCTGCCCTGCCGCCCCCTTACCTTCACTGGCTGGATTCAGACTTAACTCCGTCCAGGAATAGCTTCCCGTCACGTGCTTCTCTGCAAGGTTAAAAATGAAGGCCAATGCTTGCTCTACTCTCCCACACAACTCTGCCAACGTGGGTGTGGTTTTTGAGTGTAAACATCCAGATAATTATTATTATTATTATTTTTTTTACCAGCCCAAACCAGGTTTTTCAAGTGAAGTCTTCTGGCTGCAATGGATGGAAAATGTGACTTTGTTTCTTAGATCAGCCTCTGGGCACCTGCCTGGTGTGTGTGCCTGGTGTGTTGTGTGCCAACGCGCCCTCCTGACCGGATACTTACTGTGGGTGGCAGGTGTGAGCAGGCTTCACCTGACCCTGCCTCTCGCACTCTGGGCATCTGCTGACCCCTGGCAGGAAGGGAGCCTGCTTCCTTTATCCTTTCCTTGTTCAGGCCCCCTGTGTCCAGCAGGCAATGGTTGGGAATCCCACAGGATCTTGGGCCAGAGTACTGAGGGGACCCGCCACCCCCACTTCCTCCCTCGGTGGAGGCCTGAGTTGGCTTCTCCTGAACTGTGGCTGTGGAACGGCGGCTGTTGAAAGCACGTGTGGAAGAGTCTTGACTGCAGCCAAGGCCCAGGTCTTCCCGCTTCTGTGAGTCCGGACAGCTGGGCAGCCCTCCGTGGTAGCTGTGTCATTCCCACTCTCTGGGCCTCTTTTCACAGCAGGACCCAGTGGGCCCTGCCACAGGTCCCAGGCTTTGAAGAGATAAAGAGAGGGTGATCATGTCCTCAACGTTTCACTGAGAAACCTACACTCAATTCTAAAGCATTTTATTTCTTCTTTTGCCCATTTCATCCACCATCAATGCTTCTTTCTTTACTTAATGGTAAAATGGATTTTCTGTGAGCCTTGGGGTGGCAGGGGTGTGGAAGGAAAAAGGGGTAGGGGAGACGAGGGAGGGAAAGAGAGAAACAGATGTTGACTTTATTTTTGGACAAGGTCACATAAGAAAATGGTTACACCAAAAGCTAAGAATATTTGAGAGACTTGTGGAGAAAGCCCAGTCCGTATCCCTGTGCGTGGGGTTTCTTAGGCTCCTGTGTTTCCCCTTGTCCTCAGTCATTAGTGGTGTCTTTGGGGGATTTCTTAGTCGGTCCCTTCACAGGTGCTTGCCTAGCATCTGCTGAGCCACCTCAGGCCCCAGCAAGGTCAGGTCACAGGTGGTGCCTGTGCTGGCTCCCCCAGGAGGGGCCCGTCCTCAGGCCTGAGGTCTCAGGTTGGCACTGACAATCAGGCAAGTGGGACAGACCTGTTCTTTTGGGGGGAGGGGTGTTCAGGTACGTCCACATTGGGAATGGTGGACACCTTAGACTTTGCCTTAGCTGTGGCCTGGCCTCTGGTGAGACACAGGGGAAGCCTTGTTTTGGGGGAGAGGGATTGTTTTGCTGTTTTAAGCCTTCAGGCTTGTTAAAGCTGCTAGTAGACTGGCCTCATTATGGTTTTGGAAAATGATCCTTTTTACAAGTCAGAACAGGCTGTCTTGGAGGAGAATATTAGAACAGGGACGCAGACTCCCTGAATGTTGTTTTCTGTCCGGGGCTGACCGCTGACTGCACGCACGGCCAGCTGATCCATATTCATGGCACCCAGTTCAGCTGCATCTGTAGGCGGGTTTCCACTTGCCCCTGGCTGGCTGCCCCCATACAGGAAAAGGAAGGAGCCTGTGAGCCCTTTTATAGTTCTGTCATGTGATTTGCAGATTTGTGGATGAAAACAATGTTCTTTAAAAGTCTTGGAGCAGCCCTGGCTAGTGGCTCAGTTGGTTGGAGTGTCAAACGTGGTGGGTTTGATTCCTGGTCAGGCTACATACCTGGGTTGTGGGTTCTGTCCCCGGTGGGAGCATATACCGATCAATATTCCTCTCCCTTTCTCTCTCTAAATTCAATTTAAAAAAAGAAAAAACCAGCCAGTGTGGCTCAGTGGTTAAGTGTCAGCCCATTCACCAGGAGGAGTGCAGGCTGATCTCTAATAAAAAAATCAATAAAAAGGTTTAGAGCAAATAAAAAAAAGGAAGCTTATTAGGATTAGCATTAAATCGGAAGCGTTCGTTTAAGAAAAAAAACCACTTTGGGAGTACAGAAATGTACATTCTCATCCCAGTTTTGATGTTAGCTGGGAGGACAAGGAGAAAGTCAGCTAGGAAGTCCACCCTGGACCTGTGGACTCAGGGCTTTGGGTGCACATCTCGTTACCCTCCACAGATCCAGTTGCATCTGAGTCTTGAGGGGTGGGGAGCCTCTACCCCTTCCCCTCAGAGCTGACACTGAGAGTAGGAATAAGGTAGTTACATTTATCTAAGGACAGTGGCAAGTCCTAGACCCGGGTGACATCTGCAGGGCGGGACGGTTCCTCAAGCCAAGCGCCCTCAGGATTTTTGGACCAACAGGTGGCAGGAAGGTTGAGGTCTCTCACGTGAGCCACTCAGGGAGGGATCCCACCATTGTTACCTGGAGGCCAACCAGTAAACATAAAAGCCTCACTTTCTCCCTTTACCTTTACGTTTCGTCTTTCTCACCTACTCTTTTTCTTTATATTCAAGCCTTTTTATAAAATATTTAGAATACATCTTCTCGGGAGAAGTGTCTGTTCAGGTCCTCTTCCCATTTTTTAAATTGGATTGTTTGTTTGGTGCTGAGTTGTGTGAGTTTTTTTTTTTAGATATATTTTATTGATATTTTACGGAGAGGAAGGGAGAGGGATAGAGAGTTAGAAACATCGATGAGAGAGAAACATCGATCAGCTGCCTCCTGCACATCTCCCACTGGGGATGTGCCGGCAACCAAGGTACATGCCCTTGACCGGAATCGAACCTGGGACCCTTGAGTCCGCAGGCCGACACTCTATCCACTGAGCCAAACCGGTTTCGGCTGTGTGAGTTTTTTTTAAATATCTTTTTTATATTAACCCCTTCTCAGAGCTGAATATCTTCAAATATCTTCTCCCATTCAGTTGGTTGCCATTTTGTTTTGTTGGCAGATTCCTTTGCTGTGCAGAAGCTTTTTAGTTTGATATAGTCCCATTCATTTATTTTTGCTTGCTTTATCTTCCCTTGCCTTTGAGGTCATAAAATCTTGTCTAAGACCAAGGTTCATAAAATCTTGTCTAAGACCAAGGTCCATATGTTTAGTACCTATGTATTCTTCTATATAATTTATTGTTTCAGTTCTTATATTTAGGTCTTTGATCAATTTTGAGTTAATTTTTGTATATGGGGACAAACTATAGTCCAAGTTTCATTTTTTTTTTTTTTTTGCATGTGGCTCTCCAGTTTTCCCAGTACCATTTACTGAAGAGGCTTTCATTTCTCCATTATATGTGTTTGGCTCCTTTGTAAAACATTATTTGCCCATAAACATGTGGATTTACATCTGGGCTCTCAATTCTGTTTTATTGGCCAGGTGTCTTTTTTTCAGCCAATATACTGTTTGATTATCATTGCTTTGTAGTTTGAAGTTAGGGAGTGTGATACCTCCGGGTTTGTTATTTTTTTCTCAGGTTTGCTTTGGCTATTCAGGGTGTTGCATCGTTTCATACAAATCTGATGATTTTTTTGTTCAGTTTCTTTAAAAAATGTCATTTGGGCTCTGGCTGGGTGGCTCAGTTGGTTGGAGTGTCTTCCCATGCACCAAAAAAGGTTGCACAATTAATTCCCAGTCAGGATGCATACCTAGATTTCAGGGTCGATCCCAGGTCAGGGAGTGTACTGGAGGCAGTTGATCGATGTTTTTCGTTCACACATTGTTATGGGTTCACTCAGCGAGATAGACCACCGACTCAGAATTTAAATTTAAGAGCCTTTATTAAGCTGGCCAGCTGACTACAGTCACAGCACCCTGCCGAAGCAAAGGCTGAACTGCAGCGCTGACTGCAAGAGTTACAGCGTTTTTATTTGCAAAAACCACAAAGTTGCAAAGCCTTGTTTACACAATTAGTTCCCAACACAGTATAGCATCATTACCTTCCTATGTGTTTTAGGAACAGAGAGTACAGCATATGCATATGGAGAAGGGGCCATGAGACCATCTCTCAAGGCCTGGCCTGATGTCAGTACCTTCCTATCTATGTGTTACAGCACAGTGCGCCCCGTCTGGCTGAAGCGCCAGATATGCAGCCCAGTACAACATCAATGTCTCTCTCCCTTTCCCTCCCTTCCTCCCTCTCCCTTCTTCTCTTCTAAAATCAATCAGGTGAGGATTTAAAAAAATGTCGTTTGGATTTTGATGGGGATTGCATTAAATCTGTATATTGCTTGGGTAATATGGCAGTTTTAATTATATGGATTCTTATAATCCATGAACACAGAATATTTTTCCATTTTATTGTGTCTTTTTGTAAATATTTTTTATTGCTTTCAGAGAGGCAGGGAGAGGGAGAGAGAGATAGAAACATCAATGATGAGAGAGACTCATTTTTAGGCTGACTCCTGCTCAATGTACCAGAGTAAAGAGATGCAAAATGGAGATTGAGCCCACAACCCAGGCATGTGCCCTGACCGGGAATCGAACCGTGACCTCATGGTTCATAGGTCAAAGCTCAACCACTGAGCCATGCCGGCAGAGCATATTGTGTCTTTTTCAATCTCTTTTAATAATGCTTTGTAGTTTTCAGTGTATAGGTCCTTCACATCTTTTAAGTTTATTCCTAGATATTTTATTCTTCTTGTAATTGCAAAGGGAATTTTATTTCATTTTCTGAAATTTCATTGTTAGTATATAGCAGTGATGGCGAACCTATGACACGTGTGTCAGAAGTGACATGCGAACTCATTTTTTTGGTTGATTTTTCTTTGTTAAATGGCATTTAAATATATAAAATAAATATAAAAAATATAAATCTTTGTTTTACCATGGTTGCAAATATCAAAAAATTTCTATATGTGACAGGGCACCAGAGTTAAGTTAGGGTTTTTCAAAATGCTGATACGCCGAGCTCAAAAGGTTCACCATCACTAGTATATAGGAATGGAGTGAATTTTTTAAAAATTGATTTTATAAACTACAACTTTACTGTATTTATTGTTTTTAATAGTTTTTTGGAGGTGGTGTTTTTAGGGTTTTCCATATAAAGAATTATGTCATCTGCAAAAAGTGACACTTTTATTCCCAGTGTGAATGCCTTTTATTTCTCTTGCCTGATTGCTCTGGCTAGGACTTCCAGTACTAGGTTGAATAAGAGTGTGAGAGTGGACACCTTTGTCTTGCTCCTGGCCATCGAGGAAAAGCGTTCAGGTGTTCACCATGGAGTGTGATATTAGCTGAGGTTGTTGATGAGCATTATTTTCAAGTTCTGTGTCCTTGCGTATTTTCTGCCCAGTTCTTTGATCGATTATTGAGAGAGAGATGTTGGGTGTCTCCAACTATAATCGTTTTTTTGTTGTTTTGTTTTGTTTTTTCGTTCAGTCCTATCAGTTTCAGCATCACATATTTTGCATCTCTTTACTCTGGTACATATAGTCATCCCGTAGTATCCATGGGGGATTGGTTTTAGGACTGCCCCTCCCTTAGTATGCTGAAATGCATGGATGCTCAAGTCCTTTATATTAAGTGATGTAGCATCTGCATATAATCTCCACACATCATCCCTTACACTTTATTTTTTAATCTTTACCTGAGGATATTTTTTCCACTTCTTTTTAGAGAGAATGGAAGGGAGGGGGGAGGGAGGGAGAGAGAGACACATCGGTAGGTTGCACGCACCCTGACAGCGGGTGGGAAGTGAACCCACAACCCAGGTACATGCTCTTGACCTAGACTTGAACCAAGACTCTTTGGTGGGCAGCCAATGATCCAAACATTGAGCAACACCAGCCAGGGTATCCCATATACTTTAAATCATCTCTATATTACTTACAATACCTAACACAATGCAAATGCTATGCAAATGCTTCTAATACTGTATTATTTAGGGAATAATGAGAACAAAACAGTCTGTACATGTTCAGTACAGATGCAACCATCATAGGTCTAACTACATAGTATGTGTCAGCAGCAAGGGACCTTTTTTTTCTCCCTGAATATTTTTAGTTCGCAGTTGGTTGAATCCATGGATACGATACCCACAGATTCAGAGGGCTGGCTGTATTCATTTAACTGCGATTTCTTATTGGTAGATTGACTGTTTTATCATTATGTAATGTGCCTTTCTATCTCTGGTAATTTTCTTTACTTTGAACACTATTTTATCTGATATTAATATAGCCATCCTGCTTTCTTTTGATGAATGGTTACATGATATCTTTTTCTATGGTTTTGTGTTCAACTTGCCTATCATCATATATAATAAAAGGCTAATATGCAAATTGTCCCCTTGACTGGGAGTTCAACTGGGAGTTTGACCAGGGGGTAGGGCCGGCCCACCAACAGCCCGAGGACCCTCCCCCCAGCCAGCCGATTGGGCCGATTGGGCCTGGCCGTCCCGACCCCACCCATGCACGAATTCGTGCACCAGGCCTCTAGTATAATTATATTTGGAGTGAATTGCTTATAAATAGCAGATAATTGGGTCATGTTTTTTACTCTAGTCTGCCAATCTCTTTTAATAAGCATATTTTGATCATTTACATGTAATATTAGGTGTTGATGTTTTAGCAGTTTAAATGAAATACAGAATCCCTACCTCCTTTTATTTTATTTTTTTATGATTATTTTTTAAATCCTAACCTGAGGATATGCTTTACATTGATGACTGAGAGAGCAAGGAAGGAAGATGAGGAGAGGGAGGGGAGAAGAGGGCGAGAGAGGAAGAAAGAGAGAGGAAGAGAAATCGATATGAGACTCATTGATTGGTTGAGGCAGCATAACCCCCTTCCCTACCAGAGTGGGTCAGAGGAAACCAGATAAAATAAAAGACTTAAATAAGAGCCAAAGTCTTATAATACCCAAAAATATAATCCCCAGTCAGGGTCCGTTGATGAGGGCCCTCACTGGGGATCCAACCTGCAACCTACTTATACTAGTATGTCCTGACTGGGAATCGAGGCCCTGTGCACCTAACATTTGTGGGTTTGATTCCCAGCCAACTGAGCCACACTGGCCAGCGCTTGACCAATATTTTTGCTTTTTATGATTTTTCCTTCCTTCTAATGACTCAGGTTTCTTTCTTTCATTATTTCCTTTCCTAGAGACGTTCCTTTAGCGTAAGACTTCTGATAACAAATTCTCATAGTTTTCCATCTCTCTGTGTGATTTCAAAATGCCTTTTTTTTTGTCTTTAGTAGTTAAAAGTTTGGCTATGATGTATCTTGGCATGGATATTTTTGGAGCTTATCTTATTTTGGGTTCACTCAGATGTTTGATTCTGTAGATGTGTATCTTTTGGCAGATTTGGAAAGTTTTCAACCAACATTTCTTCAAGTACTTTTTTAGCCTTGCCCTCCCTCTTCTCCTTCAGGGACTCGGATGATACACATGTTAGATCTTTAATAATAGTCCTACTGCTCCCAGAGACTCTTCATTATTTTTCAGCCTCTTTTCTTTCTGTTGTTTCGATTGGATACTTTTCTGATGTTTTATCTTTCAGTTCACTGATCTTTCCTCTGTCCCTCCATTCTGCTTTGAGCCCACCCGTTGAATAGTTTTTATTTAGACTATTGTAGTTTTCCATTAAAAAATTTCCATTTGGTTCTTTTTATGTCTTCTATTTCTTTGCTGAGACTTTTTATTTTTCCTCTATTTCATGTTCCTAATTGCTTGTTGGAGTATTTTTATAATTCCTTTAAAAACTTTTTCAGCCCTGGATGGTATAGATCAGTGGTTAGAGTGTTGGCCTGCCCAACAAAGAGTTTCG
Organism: Myotis lucifugus; assembly: GCF_000147115.1. Classification (NCBI taxonomy): domain Eukaryota; kingdom Metazoa; phylum Chordata; class Mammalia; order Chiroptera; family Vespertilionidae; genus Myotis; species Myotis lucifugus. The sequence goes on along the minus strand of NW_005871765.1, from coordinate 200,176 downwards.
GGTTCGATTTCCAGTCAAGGAAGAGTACCTGGGTTACGGGTTGATCCCTGGCCCCGGTTGATGGTTTCCTCTCTCTCATTCTTTCTCCTTCCCCCTCCCTCTCTCCCTTCCACTCTCTCTAAAAATCAATGGGAAAAATATCCTTGGGTGAGGATTAACAACAACAACAAAAAAGCTTTTTCAGATAATTCTCTGTCATCTTGGTGTTGATACTTCACTGAGACAAAATTTTTTATTGAAACCTAGACATTTTGGGTATTATAAGACTTTGGCTCTTATTTAAGTCTTTTATCTGGTTTCCTCTGATCTGCTCTGGAAGGGAAGGGGGTTATGCAGCCTCTTACTGCCTGGTGGAACCAGCCTCCATTGACCAACTCTGAGTGTGGGAGCATCCTGGTCACTGCTGGTCACAGGTGGGGTGCGAGTTCTGGCTGCTTGCAAGGCCTCCACTGCTACCTCCCTCGCTGGGAGGTGTAGGAGAGCCTCGTTACTTTCTGACTGTTCCCTACCTGACTTCCCCTGACATCAGAGGGGAAGGAATGCCCTCGCTGGGCAGTGGGGAAAGCCCTGACTCTGATAACCACCCCAGGGGGGACAAGGTGGATGCCTCATTAATCCCAGGTGGGTGTGGAAGTTCAAGCTCCCCACTGGGTCTTGACTAACACTAGCCAGTGGGGATGACAGCCCCAGCTCTCCACGTGGCCCTCTCTGATACCACCCCGTGGAACTGCTGTCACCCCTTCACAGCCTGGTGAGGGTGAAGTCCAGGCTTCCCTTTGACCTTTGCTGGCCTCGGCAGGATGGAGCCATAGATTGTGGGCCTAGAGGAGAGCCGTTTATTATCTAAAAGTCTTCTGTCTTGTTGACTACCCCTTTCCTGGCCCTTGGAGAGGACAGACTTGCTTGGGTTTGTTTGTTTGTTTGTTTGTTTGTTTGTTTGGTTTTGGTCTCTGCCTATTAGCATTTCCCAAGGGGAAAACCCAGGGAATTCATCTTTATGGTGTTCTTGGGTTCCGAGGCCCTTTGTCAATCTTCCTCCTCTCCAGTTTTCAGGGTTTTAAAAAGAATGTTTGTTTTATATACAATGTCTGGTGTTTTTGTGGGAGGGACAGGAAAAAATTCATCTGTTTTTAGAGGTAATTCTTTGCCTTCTGTCACTTAGGAAAGACAGACTGTTCTTGCTAAGGTGTTTGGTCTTCCCGAGGTGGTCACATTTTAAAAGGAAATACTATTTCTTTAAAAGAATGACTTTTTATAACTAGGAATTCAGGTGTTTGTGAGCCAGGGCATACGTGTTGGGTGTGGCTTGTGGAGGAAATAAACTTGGAGCCTGAGAGTCGCTCCTGGGACTTGGGAAGGCCATGCCTGGCCCTCGGGGAGAACCAGCCGCAGACTCCCGCGGGGAAGCTGCTGCAGGACCCGGGCCAGAAAGTGTTCCATCAGTGCCTTTCTCTGACACTTGGTGTGATGCCAGCGGGGAAGGAGAAGGAAGCCCTTGCTTAAGTAAACACATATTCCTGTTTCACTGAAGACTGAATAGCCTAAGGCATAATCGGTTCCATATGTTCAGCATTGATAGTCCACGCATGACTAGTGGCACCTTTGAAATAAGACAGATCGGGTGTTTCACGTTCTAACATAGTAACTGCCATTTTTGGCATGTCTGTGCACAACAAGCATCGTGCACAGTGTTCTGTGTGCACACTTCTGCTCTCACCTCTGAAACATACGAGGTGTCACCTGTCTGGCCTTATAATGAGGAGACTGAGTCTCAGATGGACAGGTGACTTGCCTCTGGCCTCCGTGGGGCTGACCTGGGGCTACTAGTACACCTTGCCCGTCTGATCCAAGTTCTTATACTCACCACACTCCTAAGCTGCGTGCATTCAAACCTGGTTCTGCATGGGGATTCTCAGGCCGGACCCTCAGGCATGCCCAAGCCAAGGCGATCTGATTCATTCCCTAGAGCAGGGGAGCTGGTCCTGGCGGCATGATAGAATCACTAGAAGAGATTTCCTAAAAGCCTGATGCCCAGCTGCACCGCTGGCCACTGAACTCCAGCTGTGCGTGAAGCCCAGGACCAGAGCTTTAAGAACCTCCCCTGGAGATGCTGGTGTTCTGCGGGTTTGAGAGCTTGGAGGGGACGGTGGGATGTCAGCCAGGTTCTGGAACTCTCTTTTCTGGTTGCAGAAAGGACTGGGGGCTGCAGCCTGCTTGGGGAGCTTTCTTTGCAAAGCACTTCAAAAAAATGTCAGATGCCCACGCCAAAAAGTGGGGTTCAGGCTGAAGGGGATGATGAGGGGCTGCCTAAAGCCCTTGGAGGCCCTTGGGGCTCCCACTGCTGAAGTGGGTGCAGGAGACCTGGTGAGAGGCCCAGGTGGGACTCTGCTATTTTTTTTTTTAAAGCCAATGTGCCAAGTGGGTTGTGCTCAGAGGTCCCAGCACTTCACACGTTCCAGGTGAGGACTCAGAGAGCGGTGGGATGGCTTAAGCCACTGGTCAGCAAACTCATTAGTCAACAGAGCCAAACATCAACAGTACAACAATTGAAATTTCTTTTGAGAGCCAAATATTTTAAACTATATAGGTAGGTACATTGTTATTAACTTAATTAGGGTACTCCTAAGGCTTAGGAAGAGCCACACTCAAGGGGCCAAAGAGCCGTGTGTGGCTCGCGAGCCGCAGTTTGCAGACCACTGGCTTAAGGGATGTGCTATGGTGCCCCCCAGACCCGCTCTTGCCCTAGCCTGTGAGGGCCAACAGTGAACCCCGAGGGCTATTTTTGCAAAGTGATACTAAGATTTATTTGACTGAGTATATCATCCCACCCAGTCATAACTGATCTGAAATGCAAGTGTACTGGGGCATCCTGTTTCCTTTTATCTGGCAGCCCTGGGCCTGCTGGGCTCCCCGGGGGAAATCTGACAGGACCATGCTTTGTCCCTGTCCTCACTGGCAGCCCTGCCACCACCAGCAGCTGTGCCCCCTCAGGCACAGGTAGCCCACACTCCCTTACCTGGAGGCCCCTGTCAGGCCAGCTAAAGAGTTCCAGGTGGCTGCGCTTAATCTCTCCAGGTATCACTTGGGCACCTCAGGTCACGTGATCTCAGGTTAAAAGTTTTTAGAAAGTTTTCTCTCATACGTTATTGTCGTTATTGTCGCTGCTCTTTATCAGTGGAGAAGGCTTGGCTTTTGCATAAAGTTTGTTCTGGGTTTGGCTTCAGCCAGAGGGGCTGGGGGCGGAGTGCTCAGACTGGGACAGGAGACGCAAATGGCAGGCACCAATCCAGGCAGGGTCTCTCCTGGGGCTGGAGTGTAGACATAAATGGGATTCCAGAGGCCACAAGCCTTTCTGTAAACACTGACCCACCCCAGATGGGGCCTCTTTACTCCACTGCAGGGCTGCTGGACAGCACAGCCTGGCAGGCAGCAAGCTTGGGGCACTGGGCAGTGCGCCCCCGCCCCCCCCCCATCTGCCATCCTGCTCTGTGCTCCTATGCTCCACTGGTGAGGCAGCGAACCCCTGGGAGTTCAAAGGCACCCCGCACCCTGCAGCGCCCCCTCAACATCCCTCTCCACGGTCTCCCCCACTGATGTTAGGGCTGAACTTCGGAGAGTTATGCTCCTGCCTCTGCTGTCTGAGAAAGAGCAGGGAGGAGGCCCCATAGGCGGGCGCCTCCGTCCCGCCCTCATCCCCCCACTCCGTTCACGGGGCTGGAAAGCAGGCTGAGGGCACCTGACACCCGAGGGCACTCTCCATCCTCCCAGGCTCCGGGGCCAGGAGTCCGCTTAGCGCAGCCATGGCACCTGCTACTCTGGGCCCCGTGCCTTCAGCAGCTGCCGCTTCCTGCACCTTCCTTGGGCTGAGATCCGAGTCTTCGGGGAACTTAGGGAACTCCTGCCAGGAGAGGGTGTGGAGGCCAGCCCTAGACAGGCTCCTCGGAGCCCGGATTCTCTGGCCGGAGGCTGGAAGCATATTTTTTCCTCTCTCTTTTGGCCTGCAGTTACCCTGCTCCAGTGTCGCCGTTCCCTGTGCTGTCTAACACACACCTCCCTGGTGATCCAGGCACTCGCTCCCACATCGGCCGGGACCTGCACGTGCGCTGGGGTCCTGTACATCCATCCTCTCCCTCCACGAGGGACTGTGACCCTGGCAGGGGAACAGGCTGAAGCTCTTCCCCTGAGGACATGGCTCAGGGTGAGGGGCTGGGAGCTCTAACTGCAGAGCTGCTGGCCAACCACAGGCCACCACTGCTCCAGTCCTCCTGCCGCTGTTATTGGACGAAGCGGGGTGTCGTTTTCCCCACTGGGGGCTGGGAGTAGAGTCCTCATGATACCTTGAGAGAAAGAATTTTCTGAGAGTCGCACAGAGTGAGTGATCTTATTTGCGTGGAATTGTATCCTTGGGTTTCCAAAGTCTCATTTCCCTGAGTCCAGTCATAGAAGAAGTGTAGGTGGGGTTTCAGTAAAGCTAGAAGCAAAGCCAGGGTCCAGAGTTTCCATTCCGTTTGTAGCAGGTCCAGGGCTGCATCAGGCTAGCTGCAGTCCATTAGTCTATTGTGTATACATTTGAGGGCGGGGGGCGGGGAGACCCTCTATTTGAATTCTCCATAACACACTGTGTTACCTTTATAATTAGAAAGGTCAAATGTTTTCAAATAAATTAAACAAATCAAAGAAAGTATCTTTAGCTCTCCTTGCTCTACTTTTTGCCTTCTATAAAAGGGACATATATTTAAAGAAAAATAAAAAATAGGGATTTGGAGAAAGCCCAGCTCCCTAGGGCCCTGGAACTCAGTGAATTGGCAAACATAGGTTTGCCAACGGAAGAGGCAGAGATGGGCCCGAGGGCTTCCAAGCCTGTAGGAGAGAGTGCAGGTGGCTTAGGCACATAGCAGGAGCATTCACTGCTGCAGAAAGCACCTCAAACCAGAGAAAGACGGGGGTTGGGGGGCCTTAAGCCCTGGGCTTTGCCTTCTGCTACTGAGAGCACAGGCCACACTCCAACAGGCTTGCCTGGCGGTCCAGTCACCCTGACCTCCTCTCCCTGGAGTAAATGGACACTGCAGCCCCAGCACACTCATCTGTCTGGCTGACTGCTCCAGGCTGACCCCTATTGCCCTCCACCACGCATTCGGAGGGCCCTGCCCTGCACTGAGACCTCCGTGTGGGGACCAGCAGGGAGTGTTCTTTGGTTCCTTCCAGTGAAACCGCTTCTCCTCCACCCTGCCATTCTCCCTGGGGCGGAGAGAGCACCTGGTGTGGGAGAAAGGCGTGCGGACAGGGCTCAGTGACCAGAGCTGTGGCCTTCAGTCGAGGCGTGAGTGCAGTCCTGAGGGACTTGGCAGGGAGGGGGCAGAGGAACACGTTCTCAGGGGCCTCCTTCTGTCCTCGGAACTCCTGCTTGTAGTAGCTCCATTAGCCAAATACGTGCTCAGCTGGGTACTTTTCTTTTTCTTTATTAGCTGGATACTTAGGCTAAAAATTATTTGCTATAGATGTGAATTACAAGTTCTAGTTGTTGCTATGCATTCTTTCTTTAAATTGTTTTTTTTTCTTGTTCTTTTTTTGTTTTTTAATTTTATTGAATGTATGGGTAACATTAGTTAATGAAATTACGGAGGTTTCAAGTGTACACTTCTGTAATACATCATCTGTATATTGTATCGTGTGTTCACCACCCAAAGTCAAGTCTGGCGTCCTGCATTCTTATTCACTGAATCCGGCACAGCCCGAGCAGCGACCACCCTACTCTGCACACCCGCACTCAGGAGCCCAGTGGGTGCGACATCCTGAATGTGACAGGAGGTACAGCCCTTGAGCAGGGATGGGGCCCTTGGTAAACCCCAGTCACCACCCACAGAATGTCAGGCCTGCGTCTCTCCCCACTGCCTGTTTCACCAGAATCGTGGTAAACATGTTTGAATACATAGCAACCAGCACAGAACATATGCTCCAAAAATGCCATTAAAAAGCTAAAAGTGCAACTATTGTGAGCCTATATTTTTAGAAATACTTTTGAGCCAGATTAAATGGAAACTTTTCTAGATCCATTCCAGCTGGCGAGCATTTTGCTAGAAGCTCCAAGTCATTCTGTAGCTGGTGGCCTGAGCACACTTTGATCCCCACCCCCTCACCCAGGGATAGGTCTCTGTGAGCAGTAGCAGCCTCCCATGCTGTCGGCCAGATCTGTGGGACACTCTTGTGACTGGGCAGATAGACGGTGCTCTCCGGGGGCCGTGCCCTTCCCGCCATGCTGCTGAGATGAAGGACTTGGAGTGAGTCACAACAGATCTTTTTCAATGGGGGTGTGCGGATCAGGAGGAGGCACTCCAAGATGCGCCTCTGTGGTATGTGGATTGTTTTGAGCTAAAGGCAACTTTAGCCCCCTCTAGGCTCCAGGGAAACTTCCGCCCCTCCCTATACGACCTAGAAGAACTTGAATTAGGGCCTTGCCCGTAGTAAGAAGTGATCAGCCATAGCCTTTTGTATCCACTGAAACTTCTATTTACTGAACATGTGCTCTTCTATCGCCCTGCAATGACCCTTTGAAGTCCCCAAGGCACCTCAACTCGTCCCTAGCTCAGGAGGCCTCACATACCCATGTTCCCTTTCTGTCTCTGAACCTCGTGCGTGTGGGGTCTCTGACTCTCATGTATGCGGGTCCCATACATATGTATGTGTTAAATTTGCCTCATGTCTATTTGATTATTAGTCCAGCCAGAAGAACCTTGAGGGTAGAGCACAGTTTCTCGTACCCCACTGGGGGGAGTATATTGCGTAACGTTAACGTAAAAACCTTCAAAACTGTAAAGAATTTTTGTGAGTTTATTTGAGCCAAACTGTCAACAATTGCCAGGAAGCAGAATCTCAACAGATTGGGATAATGCTCTAGAGAATGGCGGTTTTTCATCTATTTTTATACATTGGAATCAAAGGAGGGGACATAGGTGGGTTACATGAAATCCATTGGTGATAGATTGGAGAGGCGGGAGAAAGCAAAGCGGGGAAACCTCTGGGATTGTATAAAGAGTAAAACTATAGACACATACTTCTTTTACTTAGGTGGGTACAGGATAGTTAATAGTCAACAACTAACATAATGACAATAACAATGAAGGAATTTGTGGTCTCTGTCCTGGAGCCTAGGGCATTTGGTTGTGCCCTGAGGGGTCTGAAAAAAGGGAAGTTACAAGTTACCCTGACATTTTGTCTTTTTAATATATTTTTATTGATATCAGAGAGGAAGGGAGAGGAAGGGAGAGGAAGAGAGAGATAGAAACATCAGTGATGAGAGAGAATCATTGATCAGCCGCCTCCTGCATGCCCCCCATCTGAGGATCGAGCCTGCAACCTGGGCATGTGCCCTTGACTGGAATCGAACCCAGGACCCTTCAGTCCGCAGGCCGATGCTCTATCCACTGAGCCAAACCAGCTAGGACTACCCTGACATTTCAATGATACGTTATCGTAGATGCAAAAAGAATAAGCTCAGTTAAGGTAAAGGTTTATCTTGTTAGGGAAGATATTGGCCTAGGAGTTGACCACCCACCATAACTGCCTTTAGTTAAAGTTTAATTTCAGACCATCCTTTGTGGTGGCTTTAGGTCTTTGAGTTGGCAAGACTTCCATGCAGGCCTTCCCTGAGCTTGTCAGGTTAGCATGTGGCCCCTTTCGTCCACAGTAGGGCTCCTTAGAAGGTGTTGAGTGAGCACATGAATGAGAAATGTGTTTCGAGGACACTGAGGATTCCCCACTTCTCCCTCATCATGGCCTCATAAGTTGAGAACCTACTTGGAAAATACCAGGTTTTTAAAAATTTTTTATTGATTTTAGAGAGGGAGGAAGAGGGAGAAAGATAGAAACATCAATGATGAGAGAGAATCATTGACTGGCTTGCCTCCTGCTGGGGATGGAGCCTGCAACCCAGGCATGTGCCCTTGACCCGAATTGAACCTAGGACCCGTCAGTCCGCAGGCCAACGCTCTATCCACTGAGCCAAACCAGCTAGGGCAACACAAGTATTTAAAAGGCTAAAAATCACTGTTCTGTTTTGCAGCTCTCGCTGAGGTGAGGGAAGAAACCACGCCCCGCCTGCCCTTCCCCATCGGCCTGGCTGACCTTGTGCCATCCTCCTCTCCTCTCTCCCTTGGAGCCCAGCCCTCGGTGGTGGTGTCACCAACCCCGCCCCGAAGACTCCGCAGAGGAAATGCAGCCCTTCCCAGCGTGCCGTCGGCCAGGTCCAAGCGCCTGCCGCCTCTTGCGTTTAATCACACGGTTGGCCACATAAAGCCATCTGAACACAATGACGTCAAGTTCAATTGCTCCATCAGCATACCTAACACGTACCAGGACACCCATATTTCTTGGTGGAAAGATGGGAAGGAGCTGCTTGGGGCACATCATGCGGTTACGCACTTTTACCCCGACGATGAAGTTACGGCAGTGATCGCTTCCTTCAGGTAGGTGGTCTTCCTCTTTCTATGTACATGTTACGCTAGTGCCTCCTCAATACAAACAGTCTTGTTTTCTGCCTGTGCAGCTCCACGGGTGCATTCAGAGTGTAGATTAGTACCCGACAGTCTGCATGGTGGGTCTCTTTCCAATGGATCGTAGCCCCACTGGAATGTAGTTAGCTCTCAGGTCTGGTGTAGGGGTGACAGCCCTCCTACTGCTCCCCCACCCCAGGCAAAGCATCCCAGGGGGGCACAGGCCCTCAGGGCCAGGGACTGGGAGGCAGCTCTCAGCAAAACAGGAGCTGGTGCTCCTGTGGCCGGGAGGCCCCGCAGACCTAGTGACCTGCGATTTGTGGCGAAGGGAACGTTTTTGTGGTTGGTTTTCTGTGCAGTCGAGGGACTTGTGGTGGTTCCCATCGCTAAAGCTGGAGGACTTCGCTTTCTTAGTGGATTTTTGTGTGTGAAGATGTAAAGGTCAGTTTGTATCCCTGTGGGTTCCTTGGGCCCTGAGCAGCTGGTGTTTGATAACCCCCTGCCCACAGCTGCCCTGTGGGGCCCTCACGCCTGCTGCTTCTGGTGGCCCTGAAATGGAACTGTACATGGGAGAGCAGCAAAACATATAGAAAATAAGTACATAATCCCTTAAGTCAAACCATCAACTGGAAACATTATTATTAGGCCCAGATCCCTGACACTCTGTGACGTGCTTCATAATCAGACTTCCTTCAGCTCAATATATACAAGACTGCACACGGGTGACCCGTGGCATGCCACCTGCACCATTTGATCTGTGACAGGTACAAACAGGACACCTACCAGTGCGCCGTTGTGTTTATTTAAGATTTTTTTCATTTTTATTATCATGGCAACATGTACACAGATAAAAGTGACCATTTTAGCCCTTTTTGGGTGTATACTTCATTGGCATTAAGTACATTCACATTGTGGTGCAGCCATCACCACCATCATTTCTAAAAAGAAACTCTTTGCCCATGAAACTCTAACTCCCCAGCCTTCTCTCCAGCCCCTGGTAACCTCTATTCTATGTTTTTTTTCTATTTCTCTATTCTAGGGGCCTCATATAAGTGGAAATGTACATTTGTCCTTTATGTATTTCTTTGAAGAGGCCCCAGAGCTCAGCTGCTACATATGAGCCATTTCTGAGCAGTCGGCCGTGTTGGGCAGGTCCCAGGGACAGAGTGGCACTGTGTGTCCCTTTAGGATGGTGTCCTGGGGCCAGCCCAGGCGAGGCTGCCCTGCTGTGACGGGCTCTGCAGCTGCTGGCCCTGTGGTCTGCCCAGGTGGTTCCTGTCTAGACGCCACAGTCAACCTGTATGGGTCCTGTGGTTCTACCTGGTTCAGATGTTTCTACTTGACCAAGATCTCAGGGACTTTTATACCTTTTTTAAAGCAGGGAATACATGTCATAGAATATTTCAACTCTTTAAAATTTCTCTCTCCCATTCCAGCCTCCAAATGTCTGCCAGTGGGTGCCTGAGTCACCCATTTCTTGAGTATCTTTCCAGAGACATTCGGTGCTTGGGTTGTGTGTGTGCCAGGCCCCAGTGTGTATGTTAATCTAATAGAGTGTTACTCACAGCTGGGGTGAATCAGTACCCACGGCTCATATAATTGGGGCCACATAAATGCTGTTTTCAGCTGAATCATGTCATAGACGGTAATCACGTTTTTATCTTAGCATTTTTTGTTTTCCTGAAATTAATATTGTTTCCTTGCCTGTTTGTTTAATTTTCTAAGTGTTAATCACGCATTCTTCTCGAAGCTCTACCGGAAGAGAGGCATTTCTTTGGAAAGTGACAAGATTATCAGCTCTGACTTCTTGCTTGGCGACGCCTGTCCTAGAGCCATCCCCGCTCCTGCTCTGGTCTGGGGTCCAGTTGAGCCATTTTTGTGCTCCTCGTGGGGACCCTCACTCCTCTGACTCCCAGCCCCTGCTCCCAGGAGCCCAGGCCCCTGCTTGGCTTTTACTCCCTCATTTGGCATTAAGCCCATCCTCCACTAGCCTCCTGGGACCTGCATCTCTGAAAATGCCATGTTTTCCCTACCCTGACCTTGAGGTAGTTTGGCCTGATGCAGAATTCAAAAGGAAAATAATTTCCTGTTGTCACTTGAAAGTCATTGATGTACTCCTGCCTTTTCACTCCCAGATTTGTTCTTGCAGAGTCCACTGCTAACCTGATTCACGTATGAACGATCTGCTCTTCTTTCTTCTCAAGCTTTGGGGTCTCCACCTGATCTCAGAGTCGTGATATTCCTGGTGAATCCCCTGATTGGGTCTTTTCTCTCCCACTGTGCTGCCCACCATGGGGTCTGGTGAGGGAAGACCCATATCTCCAGAACTGGGCATTTTCTTGAAACTGCACTTTTTCTGGAACTGTTCCTCAGTTGTTGGAATGCTTAGATTGCTGTTCTGAACTCAGAGTCTTTCCTGTTGAGCCTGCATGGAGACTGGGCCTGCTGTTTCTGCTGGGGACAGGGCGGGCCTCGGGATACCACGCCTTCCTGTCTCCAGCCCACCCTACCCTGCCTTCAGCATGGGGACCTTTCCTGGGTTGTCTAGAGTAGCACAGGATTACTTGTGAAAAATCTGTCCTATGCTATAGATACAATGGACGTGGACTTGCTAATAATTAATGCCAGCACACAGTCCTTCTCCCCAGACCATTGCTAAGCTCTTCCTGACATGAATGTGTCGAGTTAAGAAACATTCAAACCTGCAGAGAATTTTTCTTATTTTAAATAATTTTTTATTTTTCAGTTACAATTTACAAACAATATTATATTAGTTTCAGGTCTAAAACCCAGTGATTAAACATTATATAACTTACTAAGTGATTACCGTAGTAAATCTAGTACCCACCTGACAGCATACCGAGTTATTATTATTGACTATATTCTCTATGCTGTACTTTACATCCCCATGACTCTTCTGTAACTACCAATTTGTACTTTAATTCCTTCACCTTTTCACCTAGCCCTCAACTCCCTTCTCATCTGACAACCATCAAAATGTTCTCTGTATCTATGAGTCTGTTCTTGTTCTGTTTGCTCATTTATTTTGTTTTTTAGATGCCACATATAAATGAAATATGGTATTTGCCTTTGTTTGACTTATTTCGTTCAGTATAGTACCCTCTATGTCCATCCATGTTGTTGCAAATGGCAAGATTTCATTTTTTTAATGGCTGAATCATATTCCATTGTTTATATATACACCACTTCTTTATTCATTCATCTATTTTTTTTTTTAATCCTCACCTGAGTATATTTTTCCATTGATTTTTAGGGAGAGTAGAAGAGAAAGGGAAAGTCAGAGAGAAACATTGATGTAAGAGAAACATTGATGTGAGAGAAACGCATCGATTAGTTGCTTCCTGCATGAGTCCCAACCAGGGCCTAGGCCAGCGAGGAGCCTGCAACCAAGATATGTGCCCTTTACTGGAATCGACCCAGGACCCTTTGGTCCGCAGGCCAATGTTCTATCCACTGAGTCAACCCGGCTAGGGCTCATTCATCTATTAATGGACACTTAGGTTCCATTGTAAATAATACTGCAGTGAGCATAGGGGTGCATATGGCCTTTTAAAATATATATATATTTTTTATTGATTTGAGAGAAGGGAGAAGAAGAGAGAGATAGAAACATTAACGATGAGAAAGAATCATTAATCAGCTGCCTTCTGCACACCCTGCACTGGGGATCGAGCCTGCAACCTGGGCATGTATCCTTGACCAGAATCGAAACCGTGACCTTTCAGTCCGCAGGCTGACTCTCTATCCACTGAGCAAAACCAGCTAGGACCATATGACTTTTTGATATAGTGTTTTGGGTTTCTTCGGATAAATACCCAAAAGTGAAATTGCAGGGTCCTTCTTTGTCTCTTGTTATATAGCCTTTGTTTTAAAGTCTATTTTGTCTGGTATGAGTACCAGACTTGTTGCTACCTCAGCTTGTTGTTTGTTCGATTTCGTTTTCATAGAATATCTTTTTCCATACATTTACTTTTAGTCTGTGGGTGTCTTTTGATCTGAAGTGAGTCTCTTGTAGACAGCATATGTAAGGGTCTTGTTTCCTTATCCATTCAGTCACTGTATGTCTTTTGATTGGAGCATTTCATCCATTTTCATTTAAGGTAATTGTTACATATGTATTTATTGCCATTTTATTATTCACATTTTTAATCTTCTTCTTCATTTCTGACTGGTTCTTTTTTATGGTTTCCACATGTGTTTGTTTGTTTTATGCTATTAAAGTTCTCACTAAGTTCCTTGAGCATCCTTATAACCATTACTTTGAATTCTGTATTTGTTAGTTTGTTTGCCTTGCCTCCATTGCATTTATTTCTTTTTCTGGATATTTCTCCTGTTCTTTTATTTGGGACCTGTATCTTTGTCTCCTCATTTGGGCTGCTTCTCTGTGTTTGTTTCTATGTAGTAGCTAGAGCTACTAGGTCTCCTGGTCTTAGTAGAGTGGCTTTATGTAACAGGTGTTCTGTAGGACCTAGTGGCCAGCCTCCACAGTAACCTGAGCCAGGGGCTGCAGGTGTCCCTCTCCCCCATATCCCTATGTGAGCTCTGTGCACCCTTCTGTTGTAGTTGAGCCTTGCTTACTGTTGGCATCTCACTGAGAAGGACTGACCCCCCAGGCCTATTGGCTGGGAGGACCAGCTGGGACAATAGTGGAAGAGCTACTATACAGCGGCAAACCTCAACAGAACCAAACTTAACTTCATTGGGGCTTTGGTGCCCACCAAGTCCACCCCTTGAGTGAGTCACTTGTGAAGGTGGTTGGGTAGTAATCCAGTGTGACCTGAAGCTGTCCACTGGGAGCACTGGCTCTGGGGCCTCCCAGGAGAGGCAGGCCAAGGTCAGCCACTGCCTGTGCCCTGCCCAGGCCACCTGACAAAAGCTACAAAGCTGTCTGAAGATGGCTGCTACTTGTGTTGGGCTTAGAGGTGTCCAGGAGAAGCCAAGCTGCAAACTGCTGCTGCCTGCCTCTAGTTTTGGGCCTGGGGCCACTTAGCAAGACATATAGGATCCCCAGAGGCCAGATGCTCCTTGTTTGAAAGATTTTACAAAAGTCCAAATCATGATCCAAGAGAGGCTTTGTATGGGAAACCACTGGAAGTGGCTTAGGTGGGCCCCACGTTGGGTGGGACAGCACCTCAGGGAATCACCAGGGTGGGGGAGAGCAGGGTTGACCAGGTTGATGGAGACTCAGATATAGCTCCCACCTGTTGGCTTTGAGGGGGAGAGTCCAGAAAAGGAGCAGGTTGCCTCTGCCAGCACTTCTGTCTGGGAGAAAGCTGCCTCTTCAGCTTTCACACGGATGCCAGACATTCAGTTCTTCCCTCTATGTCCCTGCTGCCCCAACACTGGAGCGCAGAGCGAGTGAGTCCTAGTAAGTCCATTGGTGGGTCCTTTTAAAATGAATATCTGGGACTCCGACAGCCCTCCATCTCACTCAGCCGCAATCCCCACTGGTTTTTACATCCAGAACTTATGGGGACTTCTCTTCCTGTTACTGGAATCTTGGGTTATGGTGCCTGGTGTGGGTCTGGGACCCCTCAGTCCTCCGGGGGGACCTCCACATCTGAGATATCCCTCATGATTTTTATTCATCACAAGTGGGTAGGGGACCAGCCCGTTCCACGTCTCTGCCCCTTACCAGTCTCAATATGGCTTCTTCTGTATCTCCTTAGTTGTAGGACTTCTGCTCAGCTAGACTTCAGGTGGTTCTGAATGATGGTTGTTCTGCAGTTTAGTTGTAATTTTGATGTGGTTGTGGGAGGATTTGAGTACTGCATTTACCTAGGCTGCCATCTTGACTGGAACTCTGAGAATTGTTATAAGCATTTATTTGAGCCAAACTGACAACATATACTGGGGAGCAAGATCTCAAACG
>NW_005871765.1:180813-183609 GCF_000147115.1 Myotis lucifugus | reverse complement strand
AGAAGAGGGGGGAAGGGAACTTTCTACTAATTATCTCTTTGGTTGTATACCAGCAGGGAGGAAGGGTATGCAAGAATGTAGCCTTGAAAGTAGCTTATCTTGTCCCTCAGTTTGAACAGAGGGGCTGTTGGAATCAGAGGAGCTAACAGTCTGGAGGTTTAATTGCCAGGTGTTTCCCATAAATTGTGGAAGGCTACAGCAAAGAAAGGCCTTTTCTTCCATCCTAACATATAGGACCCTTTCCCCGCCCCCACCCCCGCCTTTTTTTTTTTCTTCATCCACAAATGGCTGAAGACAGAGTTTGGATCACGTTCCTTCTGCCCTCCTTTTCTAGTCCTAACCTGAATTTTCCTCACTGGTCGGCTGAAGGTACTCCTGGACTTTTGCAGTCAGGGTGTGATGCTAACATGTTATTTGTGCCTGGTGGTTTCTGGGGCTCCCTGTGCCTCTGAACAGGTGTGCTCCACATCTGCCTTGAGCTGCTCCCTGGGGGCCCTGCCCTGTATCCCTCTCTGCTTGTCACGTTCTCCCTGGTTGCCGACTCCCTGAGTCATCTGGCAAGCCTGCTGCTGCAGTGCTGCGGTCCCAGGCCCAGAGCCAGGTCTTCATAGGCACGGGTGTTTTCAGCCTGTCAGATCTTGTCATTCACTTGTAGAATCCCAGGCTTTGCCTGAAAAAAGTGACACCTCTTTTAAGTGAACTTGTGAACTGTCTGGCAAGGACTTCTCTGCAGTAGCTGTGACCTTAGCTTCCCTTGAAAATGCACTAGACTGACTAGAGGTCTCAGGAGCCGCTAACCACTATGCACATTCAACCACTCGTTATGACTCACAATGGGCAGCACGCCACCCCAGACACACACACTTCTCTCCCTCTTTCTCCAGTCCCTTTCGGTCACCATGACAGATGATCAGGGGAGCATCAGCCCCTTATTTGGAGATATTTGTCCTGTGAGGTCTCTTTCTGTCTTTTCTTGTGACATTCAGCTCCTGCCCCCAAACATGGAGAGATCTAGTCTTTACTTAATCCTGGGTCCTCCCAGCTCCAATGTTCATTCATCAGATGTGTTCCAGATTTAATTTTCTCCTACACAGCAGTGAGGGGAAAGGGGAAGAGAGTACACCTAAGTCAATAGGGTGCCACTCAGATTGCCACATCAGGAAATGCGGTGACAGGTGACAGTCACACTCCTGGATCCCCAATTCTGACTGACGCCACTCTTGACATGGAATTGAGTTGCTCTGTTTAGCATAAGCTAATAGGATTTGCAAAATGATTTTGTTGGAGAGAAGATATACATATATATATATATATATACATATATATAAAATCCTCACCTGAGGATATTTTTCTACTGATTTTTAGAGAGAGTGGAAGAGAGAGGGAAACATCAATGTGAGAGAAACACATCGATTGGCTACCTCCTGCATGCGCCCCAACCAGGGCCCGGGTCTGGGCCGGGGAGGAGCCTGCAACCGAGGTACATGACCTTGACTGGAATCATAACCAGGACCCTTCGGTCCACAGGCCAAGGTTCTATCCACTGAACCAGACCGGCTAAGGTGAGAAGTTATATTTAAAATGTCCAGTGTGTGTTCTGACCCAAGGAGACTGTGGCTCCTCAAGGCCTGGATGGTGCTGTTACCCCTTGGTGGCTGCTAATCATTGCCTAGGTTGGTGGGGGCCCCCTTTGCCCTTGCCTGTCCCCCTTTCTCTTTTGAGCTTTAAGCCTCGGCCTTTGACAGGCTGAGGGATGGGTTTTATTTTGCTTTGGATAAATAATTTGTATTGGGGTGCAGGCTGCTAGGCAGGTGGACCCCTCCATGGTTTTCTCTTTTCCCCAGTCACGTCTTTGCTGTGTCTGAGGAGCGGAGAGGTCAGTGTCTTTGGGCCAATAGAGACCCCTCTGCAGGAGAGCATCTCCAAGTGTCCCTCCTCCCCTCACCCTTCCTACCTGGCCGAGTGCAGGTGTCACGTATGCTGAGTAGTTCCTGTTTGTAAACACGCTGGGAAGGTGGAAAGCAGGACTCTCCGTCTCTTAGAGCCAAGGCCACCTCTTAATGTCAGAGATTTTATAACATATTGTCCAAATGTAATACAAGAACAAAAGAAAGTGATTTATAGTAAAAGAATATGAATGTGAACTTGTTAAGCGGGGCCACACCAGGTCTGCAGAGACTTGTACCCTGTCTCCCCCGACTGCCCACCCCCACATGGCAGTTGCAGATGCAGCCTGGATGTCAGTGATCCCTTTTCCAAATGGTGCAAAGTTCCAGACAGGCCAGGGCCATTGCTGCTCTCTCACCAGCCACCACCCACCCGCCCCCCATTTTCATGGTAATTACAGTCCTGGGAAATTAGGTGGGTGTTAAAACCAGACAAAATACATGTGTGTGTGTAAAATGGAATGGGTTCCGGTCTCAGAAGGTCATTTGGGATATGGAACAGTTGCTTCTGGCCCCTAAGGGCCATGGGGCCCCTAGTTATGATGACCACCCAAAACAACCTTACAAATTTGCACTCCAATATAGAGGCTACCATGAAAGTGAAGACAAGTAGCAGCACAGAGTAATTGGTTTTAAAGACTTGGCCGGGGGGGCTGGGGGGGCCGACTGTGCAGTCTTGGGCCCAAGGAGGTTTGGAGACAAAATTCCTTTTTTAAGAGACTCAGGATTTGTTCACAGGTTCCAGGGTGGGAGAGGGGCGGTTCCATGGGAGGGGGGTTTTTTGTGTTCCCGAATCCTTTTAATTTAAATTATCCCTAACCGGAAAAATAGGTTACAAGAAAAAAGGTAA
>NW_005871765.1:166137-180713 GCF_000147115.1 Myotis lucifugus | reverse complement strand
CCGCATATGGCTCGCGAGACGCAGTTTGCCGACCACTGCGTTAGACCAAATATCTGGACACCGAGACCTAACCATGTCGATATGTGAGATTAACATCACAGCATCTGACAGAGAAGTTGAAGAATGTTCTGTTTCTGTAGTAGGAGCTCGAAGGGTAGTCACCGTGCATATCTTCCTGTGTTTTCTCTGAAGCATAATGAGGGTGCAGCGGTCAGACAGTGGGGCGTACACCTGTAAGACGAACATAAACAATGAAGAGATCGTGTCTGACCCCATCTACGTCGAGGTACAAGGTAAGTGCAGAGGCCACAGAGCGGCCAGTGTTAACTGCTTTGCACATAACACTGCAGCTTGGCAGGCCCATTTATAACTGTGCAAACCTTGCAGGCCCATAAGCACTGAGATTGTATGACTTCCTTGGCTATTTACAATTTTAAAAGTTGATGACTTTTTTTAGGAAGCAAATGCATTCCATTACCCGGCTCTCAGTACTGGCTCCAGGTACCACTCCCTGGCCAGGTGGCAATTTGCTTGTTACTCAGCATCTTTTCTTGTCTTGAGTCTGTGGGTGGTGAGACTGGGAGGGGGGGGATTGGGGAGGGGGCTTCCCAGAAGGGTCAGCAGCTCGGTCTGGGACTCCTTTCAGGGCCCTCGGGTTTGTCAGGTGTTGGTTCAGTGAAGTTCTGTGACATGACAAGGCATGAGATGGGTTCAGCGGGGGTGAGAAGTGAGACATGAGATGAGGAGAAGGCAGTCTCTACCCTGGAGGTACTTGAACTCCAGTGGGGAGTGTGAGCTGATGCACAGGTGAGCCCAGTCCCTGGGTCTCCGGGTTCGGCAGTGGCAGGGCCTGGCAAGGAAGGCTTCAAGGAGGAAGCATCTTTATTGTCACCACCCCAGTGGTTGCTCCCCACCCCCCAGGTGCTGCCCTCTGACATCCCTGCATCCTTGCCTAGTTCTCTGAGGTTCCCGTGAGCAGACCATCAGAACACCTTTCTTTCCTACTTTCTTCTGACTCTCCTTATCACAGGCTGTCGAGCAGATGATTAGCTTTCTAGGGACTTTCAACTGGAAACATCTTCCTCTAAAAGGCTCCTCTGCTACCCATTCTTTTGCAAACAGGAGCCTGGTGCCCACTGATGCTGCAGGCGGCCTGGGGGAGGCAGGCCCTCAGGAGTCTCTTTTATAGCTTTGCTCTCGGGTCCATCCCAGACTGGACAAGCCAGTATGTGTCAGCATGAATTGGGGGCAGGGCCTCCACATGGGTCGGGGGGTGGAGGTGGGGGTCCTACATTTGCTGTTTATCTGGGAAAAATATTTAGAGGACATTTTACTTGTCAGAATCTCAGAAAAAAATGCCCAGAGCAGGGACCCATTAGGTCCTAATGGAGTTTTACAAAACTGAAGCAGGAAAAAAATGTTTTGCATTTACCACTCCCACATCATTCCTGTAGGAACCAGTTCTGTGAGTTGGCAGCCCCAAAGAACACAGTGTGAATGTGTGAGGACAGTTAGCTTCAGCTGATAAATTTTTGGCACATGCCCCAAATAAGTGAGCTATTTGGGTTCCTCTGAGACATTCCTGAAGTGCCCTTCCTTATGGCCTTGATCCTGGAACGACAGTTGGAGATCTTGGCTGTGACTATAACTGTGTCTACAGTGTTTATCTGAGGCTGCGTTTAGCCCTAGACTCATGCACAGATTTTAAAGTTCCTGTCACCCATCTCAAAGCCTCACACACAGGCGATGGTCCTGGAAAGCAGGCAGACCTGTTGCGAGGCGTGGCTTTTACTGTTTATTTGGGTGAGGAAGACGGAAAACCTGCCGGCCTGCCCCAGTGAGCTGGAGCCGGACTGGAGATCATCCTGACCTCTTTCTCACCCAGCTTTCAGGGGAGACCTGGCCTTTCCGACCTGAGATGGCGTAGAAAGCAATCTCCTGTGACCAAGGTCTAGCAGTTGCCATTCTCCTCAGGCTGTGCCTTTGCTTGTGGGTTTGAAATATTCCTTCCCTTAACTCTTCCTCGACAGGACTTCCTTACTTCACCAGGGAGCCTGAGAGCATGAACGTCACCAGAAACACCGCCTTCAACCTCACCTGTCAGGCTGTGGGCCCGCCGGAGCCTGTCGGCATTGTCTGGTTTCAAAACAGCCGCCCTGTGAGTGAACAGCCAGAAAGATCCCCGTCCGTGCTGACTGTCCCTGGTGAGTCTGTGCCGATTTCTTTGTTTCCTCTCTAGTAGTGGGAGGGAGCACATGTTTGCTGAGCACTGCTGTGCACCAGGAGGAGGGAGACTGGTGTGGCAGCTGGGGGCGGTGGGGAGGGGGTGGGGGGGAGATGGGCAGTAGGTGGGGAGGCAGGCAGGAGTCTGGGGTGGGGGAGAGTGGGAGGGAGTTCCCAGGTCAGGGGTGGGAAGTGGCTGAGTGCACTGCGAGGGTGTCCATGGTTCAGGTGGGGAAGCTGGCGAATGCCCCAGGCAGGGCAGTGGAGCCGGCTCACGCCTCCCATGGCAACTGTGGCCTCGCTGGACGGCAGGTCTGGCACTTCAGGAACCGCTGATGTGAAGACTCAGTGAGGTTTGACAGCCCCCGGCTTTAGCACCATCTGTGTGATGGTGACCTCAGGCTTTGCTTCTCCCTGGGTCATGGGGGTTGTTGTGGGCAGGGTGAGTCATCGTGGGATTGTGGCTGATTGGCGGTCAGGGGCGTCACCTTGATTTCCGTCTGAATGGAAGTGCCTGATTTTGTTCCAGTCGCTCTGACCATGTTCTAGACTAGAGTCAGCGCCTTTGGTGTTCCTTTGCCAAAGCCAGCAGGCTCCTCTCTGCTCCTCCCATTGCGTCTTTCAGCAGCATGTGGCCAGGGGACCCTGCTTGGGGGGAGGGGAGGAGAACCTTTCCTCTGTCCTCAATAATAATCTGGTCTAATAACCAAATAGTCATGAGGCCCGTTAGCAAAAGAAAATGACCAAGTTTAATACATATGGGAATGGGCATGCATGAGAGTCAGAGACCCCACAAGCAGGAGGTTCCGAGACAGAAAGGGAACACAAGAATATAGACATCCCGAGCAGGGATGAGGTGAGGTGCCTCGGGGTTTCAAAGGGCCATTGCAGGGAGAACGCATGTTCAGGAAAGAGAGTTTGTCCTGGCATATAGATCGGTCAGAAGAGGTGGTCTCTGATCGGCTCTTCTTATGGGCAAGGCCCCTAATTCAGGTTTTCTAGGTAGTGAAGGGAGGGGCAGAAGCTTCTTTTGATCCCACTGCTAAAGTTGCCTTTAGCTGAGAACAATATGCATACCCAAAAACACACCTTGGGGTGACTCATTCTGAACCCCCCCGGCCCATAATCCTTCCTTTCTTCGTGCATTCGGGACTTCTGTGTGCAGAGGGTGTCCCGGGCCCTGAGAATTCGGTGGGTGCTTCATCGCATCTCACTGCTCCTTCTGTGCCTGTGGCAGGAGTTCTGAAAGGGTGGCGCCCTGGTGCTCAGCCCCGGGCCCACTTCTGTTCCCTCTGAGAGATGTTCCCGTGGGCCCCTGGTTTTAGCACCATCCGTGTGATGGGAACCTCAGACTTTGCTTCTGCATCCCAGGCCTCTCTCCTGAGCTCCAAGCTCATGTAGCCAACTGTCTCCTTGGCATGTCCACTTGCTGGCTAGGTACGCATCTTAAAATGAAATTCTTGATCTTTCCCCAGATTTGTTCTGTCCCGAATTTCTCATCTTAGTGATACCACCATTTGCCAGTCCTTCCTTTTTCTCATTTTTCACGTGAATGCATCAGCAAGTTCCATCAGTGTTGCTTCTAAGATACATCCAAAATGGTCTTTTAATTGTCCCTGCTGCAGTGTCCTGGTCCTGTCACCAACAGCCCTTGCCAGCTCCACTGCAGGAACTTCCAAGCTGGTCTCATTGCTTCACTGGTCCTCACTCTAACCCTTCCTCCCGGTGGCAGACCCTGTCACTTGCCTGCTGGAAATCCTTTCGTGACTTCCTGTTGTCTTAGACGGTTGCCCAGAGCCCTTCTTGCCTCCACCCAACACTGCAACCCACCCCATCCCACTCTCTTTGCTTGCTAAGCACCAGTCACACTGGTTGCCTTTCATTTCCCCAGACACATTTCCTCCTTCTTGCCTGAGGACCTTTGCCCTCTCTCTTTTGTCTGCCAGGGTTCTTCCATCTGCCCTTTGGTCCATGACACAACTCAGATATCACTTCTTCAGCGAAGCCTTCCCTGGTCATTCTGCACTATTAGGTTTTTGCCACCTTTTTATTGACTCCCAGACACAAATTATTGTGGACTTGCATAATAAGAAAGTACTTGTCAGTCTATAATGACCCTGTTTATTGATGATGTCTTCTTAGAGAACATGTGCTCGGTAAGGACCAGGTCTTGGTCTCTCCCAAGGCAGTGCCTGACCCGTAGTAGTAGTCACTAATATTCATGGCAAGAATGGATCAGCAAGTGAATGCCAGCCCCTGGGGGTTGTCTCTGAATCACTTTTCTGACTCCTGACTCCACCAGTAGTACTATGGTTCTCTGTCTTCTACAGCTGGGCAGTAGTGCATTATTTTTTACTGCTGACAATGCTCTGTTGTATGAAGGTGCTACACTGTGTTATTATCCATTTGTTTGTTGAACGTTTGGGATGTTTATACCTGTTGGCTATTGTGAATAAAGCAGCTATGAATATTTATGTGCAAGTCTCTTGAGAAACATATATTTTTATTTCCCTTGGATAAATAGCTGAGAGAGCAATGGCTGAGTTGTTTGTAGGCATGTGTTTAAGTTTTAAAGAAGCCAAGACTGCCCTAGTTGGTTTGGCTCAGTGGATAGAGTGTTGACCTGAAGGGTACCAGGTTCGATTCCGGTCAAGGGCACATGCCCAGGTTTCGGTCTTAACCCCCAGTAGGGGATGTGCAGGAGGCAGCTGTGCAATGATTCGCTCTCTTCATTAATGTTTCTATCTCTCTCTCCCTCTCTTAAAATAAAAATATTTAATAAAGAAACCAGGACTCTGTTTTCCAAAGGGTTGTACTGTGGTGCATTCTCCACTTTTCGGTTGCTCCATCCACATCCTCCCATCACTTGATAGGGTTCATCTTTTTAATTTTAGAGATTCTAATGGATGTGAAATGGTAGATTATTGTGTTTTCATTTGCACTTCATTCCTATGATGACTAATTTTGGATTAGATTTAGAGAAGACTTTTGTTTTTATTCTTTTTGATGAAGACCAACTTTGGGTCTTTTGCCTATTTCCATATAAATCTTAGAATCAGCTTGACATTTTTAATAAAAATTCTGCTGTGATTTTTGTTTGCCATTGTATTGAATTTATAGATCAATTTAGGGTAAGATGACATTTTACTAATATTGAGATTTCCAATTCATGAACATAGTCTGTCCATTTTTTTAGGTCTTTAATTTCTCTCAGTGTTTTGTTTTTTATAGTTTTTAGGGTAGAGATCTTAACGTCATTTGTAAAATTTATTTTTAAATATTTCCTGGTTTTGCTGCTGGCAAATAGCCTATTTGATTTCATTTGCCATTTGTTCTCTATTAATATATAGAAAATAAATGGACTTTTGTGTGTTGATCTTATATTTACAACCTTGCTACATTCACTTATTAGTTCTGAGTTTTTGTTATTGTAGATTCCTTGGATTGTCTAGAGATGTCACCTGCCAATAGACACAGTTTTACTTCTATTTTCCCGGTCCTTAGCCCTTTACCTCTGTGGCTTATTTCCTGTTTCCCTGGCCAGGACCTCCCCAGCATGTGCTGCATGGAAGTGGTAACAGTGGACATCTCTGCTCCCCAGGACTGAGTGGTGTTAACTGCGGGTAGATGCCCTTCATTTGGGCCAAAGACGTTTCCTCCTATTACCAGTTGTCTGAAAAAAAAATTTCTTGATTGATTGATTTTAGGTGAGGGGCTGGTGGGGGGAGAGATCATTTTGTTGTTCCACTTATTTATGCATGCATTAGTTGATTCTTGTATTTTTGTATGTGCCCTGACTGGGGATCGAACCCGCAACCTTGGCATATCTGGATGATGCTCTAACCAACTGAGTTACCTGACCAGGGCATAAAAATTTTACTTTTATCATGAAGGGTGTCAGATTTTGTCAAGTTTGTTTTCTGCATCTACTGAGATGCTTGTGTGGTTTTTCTTTGTTACTCTCTCAGTATAGTAAATTACGTTGATTTGCTTTTCAAATGTCAGTTTTGCATTCCCGGGATAAACTTGGTCATGATGTATTTTGGTGGATTTGACATTGCGTGAGTGATTTTCGAATTTCTGTTTTTTTCTGTTTCACCCCCAATCTGGGGTAACACTGACTGGATAGACAGCTCTTACTTCTGACGCTGACTACTTAGAGTGAGTGCACACTCCACAAGTGCAGGGTAAAGTCCTCCACAAGACTACCCTCACTTTACATGCCAACCACAAGTCTGGGGTGACAGTGGTGTCCCCAGGCCCCCTCCACTTCCTGCTGACCGGCTATAAACGTGGAAGTCCCCATGAGCACCTCCAGTTGGGTAATTTGCTAGAACAGCCCAGTGTTAATGTATGAAAACATTCAAACTTGTAAAGAATTTTTGTGAGTTTATTTGAGCCAATCTGTCGGCAATTGCCGGGAAGCAAAATCTCAAGATATTGGGATAATGCTCCGGAGAATGGTGGTTTTTCATCTATTTTTATAAATTACCATCAAAGGTGGATATGTAAGTGGGTTACATCAAATCCATTGGTGATAGGTTAGGGAGGTGAGAGAAAGCAAAGTGGGGAAACCTCTGGGATTGGATAAAAAGTAAATTGATAGACACATGCTTCTTTTACATAGTTAACAGTCAACAATTAACATGATAACAATAACAGTGAGGGAATTTGTGGTCTCCGCCCTGGCGCCATTTGCTGTGCTCTGCGGGATCTGGAAAAAGGGAAGTTACAAGTTACCCTGACATTCCACAGATATGTTGTTATTTTAGATGCAAAAAGACAATAGGCTCCATGAAGATTGAAGTTGATCTTGTCAGGGAAGATACTGGCCTAAGACTTGACTACCCACTATTAACTGCTTTTTAATTAAAGGTTTCAATTTCAGACTATCCTTTGCGGTTACTTTAGGTTTTTAGTTTACAAGTCCGCCACGCAGGCCTTCCCTCAGTTAGTCAGGTTAGCATGTGGCCCCTTTTCTGTCCACGCCAGAGAACTCAGAAAGTGCTAAACTAACCATTACACTTTTATTACCAAGGATGCACACAGGGTGAGGTCTGGGAGGGTCCTCCTGGAACTAAGGTGTGTCTCCTTCCAGCACATCTGTGTGTTCACCTAACAGGAAACTGTCCTGAGCTTCAGGGTCCAGAGATTTTGTTGGGGTTTCGTCACATGGGCACAAGTGCTGAAACCATTGGCCATGTGACTGAACAGTTTCAGACCTCCCTCTGCTCCCTAGAGGTTGGAGGTTGGGCTGAGATTCCCAATCCTCTGGTCAAGTGGTCAGTCATTCTGGTGACCAACCCCCATCCTAAAGCTATCTAGGGACCCATCATGTGTCACCACTCCTGTCAGGGAATTCTAAGCAACAAAAGCCAGTCAGTTGAATTCTTTATTGTAAAAAAAAAAAAATGCCCATGTGGGAAATTGGTTTATGAGTTGTTTTTGAAATGCCAGTTTAGATATGTGAGTTTGTTTACCTCACAAAATTAGTTAGGACTGCTCCCCGCTCCTCTCTTTTCTGAAAGCATTTAGTCAGATTGGTATTACTTTGAGAAGACATTCCAAAGGTTCAGTGGAGGCTGTAACCGCCTGTGTTTTGGACACTGTTTCTGTAATGCAAGCCATAGGTTAGTCTATTGGTTAATGTTGAGTTTGAGGCTCATTGAAATCCCCAGGTCTTTTTTCTCATTAAATTGCCGCAAAGCCAAAGCTCTCCAGCTCCTTGCCTATTTGTTTTTGAAATCGCATCCTTTACCTTATAAAAGTTTAACCGATTGTCCCAGCCTACTGAGCCCATTTCCAACCTCGATTCATTGGATAAGCAGATTTTCTCTCTGCTTGGTGCCAACTGCCGTTTTGTTGTTGATGGAAATCTAGATTCTGATCTAACCGAGAGCAAAGCCAGAGGCCTGTTAATAAAGGCAGCCTCTGAGTTGACCTCAGTTCATTCAGTCAGTTCTCTTGGCTACTGTTCAACCCCTGATAAGTCTGCTGACTTTTATTTTTTCCATTTATGTTTCCATCTTGTGTTCTGAGACATTCCTTGATACATCAGCCTAATAACTGTCACAGAAAGACTGGAAATCAGTTTGGAATTCGTTTTGAAATCAGGCCTGATTATTGGTGGTGAGCTGAACTCCTGAATAAGATAGTTCTCCGCATCCCTACAGGCACCAACTTGATACCCCCTCTTTTAAAAAAAAAATCTTTATTGTTGAAAGTATTACATATGTCCCCCTTTTTCCACCATTGACCCCTTCTAGCCTGTGCCCATACCCCGCACCAGGCCTTCACCACCCTATTGCCTGTGTCCAGGGGTTATGCATATATGCATACTAGGTCTTTGGTTGATCTCTTTCCACCCACCCTCCCATTCCCACCTTCCCTTTGAGATTCGACAGTCTGTTCCATGCTTCTGTGTCTCTGGATCTATTTTGTTCATTGGATTCCACACATAAGTGAGATCATGTGATACTTGTCTTTCTCTGACTGGCTTCTTTTACTTAGCATAATACTCTCCATGTCCCTCCATGCTGTCTCAAAGGGAAAGAGATTTTAAGTTTTATTGTGGATTTCTATCTCTCAGTGATTCGGTACTTACCATAATCAATTTTTCCTTTTGAAAATAGGACAGACTCTGTCCATCTCTGTTTATGTAGAACTTTTCTTCTTCTGTGTGTTTTCACAGAAATGAGATGTGTGTTTCTGTAATAACATCTGCATATTATCCTAACACCGAAGACCACATGTAATTTGTCTCAGCTCAGAGGTATGATTTATTTCCAAGTGGCCAGGTACATCCTCACTACTGCCACCTATTTGGGGTTTCAAGTTCTTTGCAATTTTTATTGTAGTTTCTCTAATTTGATTTAACCCCCTTTGGTAGAGAAGATAGATGTAAAATAGGAACTGAGAAGTTTATATCCCAATAATGTGCTTTTCAAAATAACCTTTATGTGTAATTGTGATTGCACGGAGCTGCACTTGTGATAAATTTACATAGAACCATGTGTGCGCACACACGAGCCCAGGTATAATTGGTGAAATCTGGGTAAGCTCTATGGCTGGTACCAGTGTCAGTTTCCTGGTTTTGGCCGTAGACTCTAGTTATGCGAAATGTTCATACTGGGGACATAGGCTGAAGGAAACGGAATTTTCCCGTATACTTTTTTTTTTTTTAAATGTTTTTATTGACTTTTAGAGAGAGAGAGGAAGGGAAAGGGATAGAGCGTTAAAAACATCAACAAAAAAGAAATGGCATGCCCACTACTGGGGATCAAGCCTGCAACCTGGGCTGGTGCCCTGACCAGGAGTCAAAATGGTGTGACCTCTTGGTTCCTGGATAGATGCTCAACCACTGAGGCATCTAATCCAGGCTCCTTGTATATTTCTCTATATCTTTCTGTGATCTATAATTAATTCAAAGTAAGACGAGTTTTAGAGTTTTAGTTTCCATAACTATTACATTATTTTGTGTTAAAATGTAGAAAATTCAGAGTATTTTTACAGATAATTACACATTTACAATTACAATGTAAACATTGATGTGTTTTCCTTCCTAATTTTTTTGTGTATATAAGTGATTTTCCTTCAAGTGAGGATGATAATACTTATGCAGATTAATTCCAGCCCTTTTACTACACAAATAATATGTGAACACATATTCACTGTAAAACATTCAAACGATAGACATAAAGCAAAATGTGAAAAATCTCCCTTTTTTCTCTATACTTTCACTGCCCTATGCAACCGAATATACAGTCAACCTTCGGTTTACCTGCTCTCAACCTCTTCCCAGTTCTTAAAATATCCTCATATATGTGCGTATACACGAATGTGCATACACACCTTCATGGCCAAGCCATGTAGCTCTTTCTGAATGTCGGTACTCAAGGGCCTGTCTCATTGTTTGTGACAGTTGCCACAGTGAGTGGATGGACCGTAATTCACTTAACCGTCCCCTTGTTGATGAACATATAGGTTGTTTTAACTTTTTTCTGTTGCTTATGTAGACATCTCTGTACCCATATGTGTTTCTTCTCTGAAAAGCTTGCTGGACACCCTGACCTTGTCTTTGTAGTCATAGTGCCTCTTCATATCTCTTGTACCTCCCACCACCTAGTGCAGAACATCTGCGTGTCTGCCCCTAAGTTATGAACCGGTGTGATTATCATATATTAATTATTAATTAGCTTAGCCCCATCACCCCACACTGTGTGACTGAATGAACGAATTACTGAACAAACAATGAATGGCAAACACTCCCATGTCTTAGGTCCCTTCACTGGTACAGAGACACAGTGATAGTAAAGTAACTTGCATTAGTATAATTATTTTTGCACTTAGTCTTATCTCTTTTCTCATATATCTCTAGCCAGTTCTGTGAAATTAAAAGATATTTTTGTTTTTCTTTAAAATATATATTTATTGATATCAGAGAGGAAGGGAGAGGGAAGAAAGAGATAGAAACAGCAATGATGAGAGAGAATCATTGATCAGTTGCCTCCTGCACGCTTATTCCTGTTTTCTTATTTTGAGCACCTTTGGTGTGGTACCTGAGTCCTCCCAGTAGTTCAGGCCTTTCTGACCTGAGATGCCTTTGGAGGTTACATGCTGATGTAAAGCCGGGTGTTTGCAGGGAGACGCAGTTCCGTCTTTTTTTTTTTTAAATTATTTATTGTTGAAAGTATTACACATGTCTCCTTTTTCCCCCCCACAGTTCTGTCTTGAAATTAACCCCCAAGTAAACCTTTCTTCTTTTTTTAAAAATATATTTTATTGATTTTTTACAGAGAGGAAGGGAGAGGAATAGAGAGTTAGAAACATCGATGAGAGAGAAACATCTATCAGCTGCCTCCTGCACAACCCCCACTGGGGATGTGCCTGCAACCCAGGTACATGCCCTTGACCGGAATCGAACCTGGGACCTTTCAGTCCGCAGGCTGACGCTCTATCCACTGAGCCAAACCGGCTACGGCAAACCTTTCTGATCTGAGAGAATTCTGCGACCTTTGGAAGGGCTTGAAGAGCCCTGATTGTGGAGGCTGCTCTGAGCAAGCACGTTTATGAACAGGAAGCTCACACACCTTGTCCCTTTGATACCAATCTTTTCTCTAGTGATATAAGAGCTGTCTTTAAGAGACAAGGGCAAAGAAGGCCTTTGTCTACAGGACATTATTCTGAGTCAACAAACCAATCTCAAAGGATTCTACGCTGTAGGATTCCATTTATGTATCAGCCTCAGAATGACCCGGTTGTAGTGATGGCAGACAGACACGCGCTCTTGCCGGGAGTAGCAGGAATGAGCTTCTTTTTGGTAATGGAAGAGTTCTGTCTCTGTACACAACCTGTGATAAAATTGCATAGAGCCATACACTCCTCCCTCCCCAAACAAAACGAAGACGGGCGGCATCTGAATCAGGTCCGTGTTTTAGTTAATGGTATTGCACCAAGTCAGTTTCCTGGTTTGGGTCAGAGTCCCTTGGTTATGTAAGATCTTATCAGCAGGGGAAGCTGAGTGAAGGGTGGACCGGAACTCTGTACTATTTCTGTAATTTCTTATGAATTGAAAATTATTTCAAAACAAAGGGTTCGTGTGGGGGTTTTTTGGTCTTTTTTTAAAGGACCACTTTGTCAGGGGCAGAATTCAATCCTCCACACCCCCAAATAGCAGAACTGTAAAAAGCATGTGATGCATGGTGTTTAACCGTGGGATATATTGATTATAGACTAGAGGTTCAGTTCCCCAGCTGTGACATAGAGACTAATGCCACTTCACTGGCCTGTGTCCCTAGGCAAGCTACTCCACTGCTTTATATAAAGTAGGGGTAATATGTGTCTACTTCGTGGACCATTTATGAGGATCCACTGAAATAATGAACGAAAAGTCCTTGGTACAGAAGCAGCCTACAGGAAGGACTCAAATGTGACCCATTATACATTTTACATGCAGTAGTTCCTAACTCACCGTCAATGGTGAGCTACCTTCCTAAGAAGAGTGGTGGACTTATGCTGATCCTTCTGTTTTCTTTTTTTTTTTTTTTTTTTTTATTTATTTATTTTTTTTTTATTTTTTGTTTCAGTTAGGTGGATATACAATGAATTAATATTCATTGTAATAACAACAGTAATGTTACTGAACTCAAGGGGTTTGCCCAAACTTGGGGTACTGTTATAGGTACCTCTCACCAACACCAGAGAGGTGTTACCAGCTAAGACAGCCCCGAGTCAGTGGGAGAGGGCTGTTCCTGTTGTATCTTAAATCAGCGAATGAGATACAAGACGCCTTAATAAACCAATTAATTAGGAGTTGTTTATTATGTGCGGCCCAGAGGGAGGTGTCTCTTCCAAATCTCTGAGCCCCACATACAGGAAGTTTCCCGTATTTATACCTTTTGAGCTTCTTTGTCTGCAGGTATTACAAAGAACTCTGTGTGAGTTATTGTTACAGACAGTTGTAACTTTGAATACATAATGAGTTGGAACTTGGCATAAGAATATGGGAATTATTATCAGTATTAGTCTATATTAGTCTATTATATTGGATGGCTAGCTTGCAAAGTCAGACAGTTAAGTTTATCTTTTTCTATTTGAACTGAAAACAAAGTAATTTTATAGAATAAGAGACTGTCTAAAGTGACAGAGTTTACAGGACTAGGGATTATCTAACAATAGCAGAAAATTCAAACAGCAGTTTTATTCAAGATGGAGGTTACTATGCTTCATTCCCAACCTCAATCCTTGCCTTCTCACATAAATGAATTTATACGAGAGTCCTTGACTGCGTAGTGAAAAGCAAATTTATAAAGCAATTAAAGCATGTACCTTTTTTGAAAAAGCAAGCAAGCAAACCTGGCTGATGAAGCACAGATGGCTCTCAGCTAATCTGAAGAGCAGGTTGGTGGGGGCCCCAGGCATTATATACCCTCCTGTCTATTGGTCTCAGAATTCCTCCACTGACTATTTGGGTGCCGATTAATTCTCAAGGTCCCTTTACTTTGTTGTGGCCTTCCCAGAATTCCTGAGAAGCACCTGGCAACTTTCTCTTGCCAAGCCTTGAGACTGCTGGCTTCTCGCAGCGGTTCTCAACCTGTGGGTCGCGACCTCTTTGGCAGTCAAACGACCCTTTCACAGGGGTCGCCTAAGACCATCCTGCATATCAAATATCTACATTATGATTCATAACAGTAGCAACATTACAGTTATGAAGTAGCAACGAAAATAATTTTATGGTTGGGTCACAACATGAGGAACTGTATTTAAAGGGCCAGAAGGTTGAGAACCACTGGCTTAGGGAGTAAAACTACCCTTTTTTCCTTTCTGCATTCTCTCATTAGGGAGGTTTTTAACCATTGCTCTCAGGTCCTTGGCTGGGGGAGATAATGGCTGGTTACTTACAAGCTGGCTACAAATTACCCCGCACTGTTTGGCTTCCTTCTAACTTTCCTGTCTCAGTTTGCCTATTCCCCCTGCCCTGGAATCCTGTAATAGCACTACTCTAGGTAGTTGTATTTACTTGCAGCAAGTAAAGACAAGGACTTCATTTCCAAAGCTTCTCCCAAGGGAGGCTGAGCCATTGCTTAGGTGCACTATTCGGTCAATTGCGTGTTGATTTCTTCTTTATAGTTTGGCTACATTTATCAAGCTTGTTCCCCCCTCCTTACTCCCCCAAGCTCATCCTGTTTACAGCTGGTCTGCAAAATTACTGTGCTACATTTTAACATTTAGCCAGAATAACGTTTAGTAATAACATTTATAACTGCCCCGACCTTGAGGTCCTTGTCCTATCTAACAGTAACATAACTAGAATTTACAGAAACCAGTTCATTCTTCTCACAGTGCGTTCTGTAAAGATTTACTTTGACCCTTATAGCAAGGCGTGATAGTCATTTTAAATACCATTTCACAGATCAGAAAAAAAATTGGAATGAGTTAGGGACCTACATGCTTAATTAAGTTCTAGTCTTTATATGGCGGCTGGCACGATCCTGATAAAACACGTGAGGTCATGTCTTCTGCTCAGAGCTCCAGTTTCCCACCCACTGAGAGGACAAAGCAAAGGCCTGTCCCACCTGTTTTTCTGCTAGACCCTTCCCTCACCTCCAGTAAAATCTTGGCCCTTTCCCTCACTTCGGCTTTCCTCAGAGGGCATTTCTCAAGGAGCCAGGCTGATCCACGTACTGAAAATCACAACCCACTTCTCCACTCACCTCTGGCCCTCTGATCCTCTTCTATTCTTACAGAATCCTAATCACCTTCTGAGAGCTCACTTACTTAGAAGGTTATTATTTCTCGCCCTTTCCCTCCATGGGAACGTGAGATCCTTAAGGACAAGGGCCTTTGTTTATTGT